>NC_058131.1:299101547-299188633 GCF_016433145.1 Gracilinanus agilis | reverse complement strand
CGAGAGAGAGAGAGAGAGAGAGAGAGAGAGAGAGAGAGAGAGAGAGAGAGAGAGAGAGAGATTGATTTTAATTCTCACGAAGCTCTAGAGAGGCATTCTTCAACTGGGGCCTGGGCTTGGAATCTAGTAGGAAGATAAAACCCAAGCATGGATAACTGATACACTTCACATGATAAGTGCAAAAAAGAGACACAGAAAGGAAGTGCCAAGAGAAGGAAGGGGGGTGGAATGCAAAGGGGAGCAATGAGGAAGGTTCTTGCCTCGAAGGCTCTTTGAAAAGGCCAGTGCGGGGGAAGGAATCAGAGCAGGAAAAAAATGCTGGAAGGACTGGACTGGAGGGTGTGTGTGTGTGTGTGTGTGTGTGTGTGTGTGTGTGTGTGTGTGTGTACACAGAATAGATACAATAGATACAGGATGGAGAGTTTGTCCCTTTGTCTTGTCCTCACAGAGAGCTCCCTATTCTGCCAGGTTTTTGAAAACTAAGAGTACTTCCTTCCTAGATAGCTCAGATCTGCAGCAAGGAGGAATGTGTTTTTCCTGCAGTTGGTGGGGAGTCAAATGTCTTTAACACTTGCCTGAGTCTGTCTTGGTTTTCCCTCCTTTCTTTCCCTTTCTCCTTCTCCTTTTCTTTTGTACAGCCAAATGGACCTCAGATTTCTCAGTGGAATCTTTTCTTTGAAACTAGTCTCTGGTATACTTATAAGTGAACAGGAGATGGAGTTTCCAGCCCAATTTCTATTTCATCTGTTGTTTTCCATTTAAAACAGTCCCCTCATGGAACTTATAGGAGTCACAGTCCTGGATAAGTCTCTAGTGACTGATAAGTCCAATCTCCTCATTTTACTCGTTTTCTGGAAACTAAAGCCCAAAGATCTTTGCCTAGGTAGTAAGGAGCAGAGCTGGGATTTGAATTCATGTTCTCTGAATTTTATCTAGCATTTCTTGAGAAGACCAGTTCTTTCCATTATGTCATCCAACATCACTGTATATCTACTGTCTTTGGTATTGTGGAGGAGTCAGTGATCTATGTCACAGATCCTGCCCAAAGTATAGCTAAGGAGATAAAATGGACTCACATGAAAGAGCTGCATGAAATACAAAATGATATGTAATTCAGAGCTGGAATAATATTGTGCGGATTCCAAAGGGGTGATTTAGGGATTGAATAAATGAGGCTAGAATAGATGAATCTTGGGCTGGACATGTAGGAGTTTGTCATATTTGGGTTCCATTGACATCTCAACATGTCTCCAGTTATCTGCATTTATTCTCCCCAGCCATTATAGGAAATAATTTTATTTTTTATTTTTTAGAAAAATGTTTTCCATGGTTACATGATTCATGTTCTTACTCTCCCCTCCAGCCCTCCGAGCCCGTGCCCATAGCTGACACGCATTTTCACTGGTTTCTTCATGTGTCATTGATCAAGACCTATTTCCATATTATTGATAGTTGTGGTCATTTCGAGTCTACATCCCAAATCATGTCCGCATCAACCCATGTATTCAAGCAGTTGTTTTTCTTCTGTGTTTAGGAAATAATTTTAATTAAATAAAAAGGGACTCAATTCAGTGGAAAGATCACTGAATTTAGATTCAGAGGAACTGGATTCAAATTCCCTTGCTATTTTTAATGCTTATGTCACCTCAGGCATGTCACTTAAGTTCTCTGGGCCTCAGTTTCTCATCATTAAAATAGGAGATTGGATTCTGAGGTCCTTTCCAATTCTAAATCTGTGATCCTTTTGTGCCTATGTATGATGGATTCTCTCTAGCACCAGAAGTACTGGGTGGGTGGAGAGTATGCTGAGAGACACAGAGCTGTCCCAGGGGCTGAGGTTCTGAAGAGGCCGGACTGACAGGATTCACTGGTGTCGGTTTCCCTCATGACCATTGTTCTGCCTTTGTTCTCGGGAATCACAGGGCTGGCAGTGATTTCAACACTGAGCCATATTTTTGGGCTGTTGCTCTTAAATTTCCATTTGAAGAAGTTCATCCTTCCAATTGTCTGACCTGTGTTCCTGTTCCAAGTGCCATTTGCCCCTAGGGCTTTGCTCTTGCAAAAGGCTGGGATCAAGATGTCACATTTTTACTAGCGAATCCTCTCAGGCAGGCCAAGGAAGATTGATCTCCTGTGACAATGAGGTCAAGTGTATGACCTGATACCATGGTGAAGGACAGTTTGGGAAAGAACCTAGCTTTTTCTGTTTTTCTGCCCTATCCTTATCTTTTTCCTTCTTGCAACAGCCCTGCTCTGGGTCCCTCTCACAAGGCTTGGGGTTGAGGGTTTGCCTCGCCATCCCCCCAGCCCCCACTGCCACACGCCTGGACAAACTGAATTATTTTCCACACAGGAGGCCAGCAAGTCTGTATGTGGCTTTGGTGAATCATTCTTGGGACTCTTACAAGAATGTCGTCAATCTGTTTTCAAGCTTTCTCTCTCTGCCTCAGCGGCACATCAAGGTCTCCTTTAAAGATCCAGCCGTTAAGCTTTTAGATGAATTGGGCACATCAAAACAAGATTGTCCAGTTTCTCACTTCTAGATGCCTGGGACTGTAGCCAAAGATCTGTGGGCTCAGCTGGTCTTAGTTATCACTACAGAGAAATGGGGATACAGCCTTCTGTGAGGGTCATATCCTAAAGACACTATCCGCTTCCTTCTCCCCAACTAGTGATAGAAATCACTGAATATCACAGCTGGAAGGATCCTTAGAAATTGTTTAGACTAAGCCTCTCATTTTTTATAGGAGGAGGAAAATGAGGCCTGGGAAGGGGAAATAATTTACCTAAGGTCACAGCCAGTGAATGAAAGAACAGACTAGAACCCAGGTGTTCTGACTCCCAAGCCACTGTACTTTCCAGCATCAAGCTGTCGCTCCATGCAGTTACTTCTAGAGCATCATTTGATCGTATTTTAAAGGTTTCATTGATGTTATTTTTGCCATAGTAATTTTTGAATGTACCTCTTCTTTGTCACAAAGAAAATGGAGTTAAGCAATAATGACTGACAAAACAATATCATCTGACAACGTATTCATTTTTCTATACTCTTATGCTCCCACATCTTGCCTAAGAGGAGGGAAATGGGTTTCATTGTCTTTCTCTAGTACCAAGATTTTTATTATAGTTAATCCCACTTGGTTGCCTTTCCATATTGTGCTTATATATGTATGTATATATAATTGTATAATTTATATATAATGTATATGTATAATATCATTTTGTTGTTGTTTTGTTATTGAGCCATTTTTCAGTCATGCCCAACTCTTTGTAACCCCAGCTGGGATTTTCTTGGTAAAGATACAGGTGTGGTTTGCCATTTTCTTCTCCAGCTCATTTCACAGAAGAAGAAACTGAGGTAAACAGGGTTAAGTGACTTGCCCAGGGCCACTCACTAGGGAGTATCTGAGGCAAGATTTGAACTCAGGAAGATGAGTCTTCTTAACTGTAGGCCTGGCACTCTATCTCCTAGGCCACCTAACTGCCCCAATGCGATGGTATAACATTATTAAATGTATACTTACGTAATCCCATATGTGACAACAATATAAAATTCTGTGTATTATCCTCCAGGGACTCCTTACCTCAAGTTCATGCAGATCTCCCTAAATTCGTCTAAATATCTTATATTTGTTGTTTCTTCTGGGGCACTAATATTCTGTTATGTTCTTGGGCCATTGCTGGTTAAATCACTCACCTCTCAGTAAGCCATTAAATTGTTTCCAGGTTTTTGCTATCACAAAGAATGGTGCTTGATTTTATGCAGAAATAGCCAACTTGTTTAGGCTAACTTGAGCGACTGTGTTGTAACAGAGTATTGGTTTTATAATCAGGAAGTGTGGGATTGAGTCACATCCCTCCCATGAACATTAGCTTCCCCGTCTGTAAAATGGAACTAAGAACCCCATTCCGTTCTATCCTTCGCTCCGTTGCCAAAGTAACCCTAAAGCACAGGTTTGACCCGGTCATTGCCTACTCCATGAATGCCAGTGCTTCCCTGGTACCTCCAGGATCCAGAACAAAATGCTCTCTTTGGAATTTTCTTTTATACATTATACATTATACATTCTTTTATACATTATAAATAAATTATACATTTATACATTTTCTTTTATACATTTTATACATTATACATTTATACATCAGTTCTTTCCATGTACTGTATGATCCAGCAACACTGGCTGCCTTGCTGTTCTTCAAAGATGACATGCTATTTCCTGCCTCTTCACTTCTTTTTTCTGGCTGTCCCCCCCCCCCCCCCCAGGCCTAGAATGTTCTTCCTCTTCACCTCTTCCTCCGACTTCCTTCTCAAATTCCACCTTCTAAAGGAGATCCTTCTAGGTCCTTAACTCCTTCCTCCTGAGATTACCTTTCCATAGTAATTATATATTATATAATTATATAGAATATATTTATATCTATTTAAAATATATTTATGTATATTAATATATAACTATATATTATATGCTTAATTACTTATATGTTATTATGGGACTCTTTCTGCCCCCATTAGAATGTGAGCTTGTGAGGGCAGGGACCCTGTTTTTACCTTTCTTTGAATCCCTATTGTTGTTCAGTCATTCAGTCAGGACCGATTCTTTGTGATCCCCCCTGGACCACGGCTATCTGTGGGCAAGGATACTAGAGTCGTTTGCCATTTCCTTCTTGAGTAGACCCAGTGGATACTTTTGTCATGTAATTAGAGATTAAATGACTTGCCCAGGGTCACACAGCTAAGAAGTGTTTGAGGCCAGATTTGAATTTTCCTGACTTCCAGGCCCAGCATTGTAACCACTGAGCCACTTAGCTGGCTCCTTTGGAATCCCTAGCACTTAGCATAGTAACTGGCCCATAGTGAGTGATTAATAAGTGCTGATTTACTGACTAATAATATTTGTGCTATCTAGTCCAGGGATGGGCAGACTGCAGCCCCCTGAAATGTTCTATCCGGCCCGTGACATTATTCCTAATCTGATGAATACACGAGTAGGATACAATACAATTAAACTTGGAAAGAGTTGCCTTAGAAACAGATGGACAGATGAGCATTTCCTTTCCTTTAGCCCCCTCTTTAAAAAGTTTGCCCATCACTGGGCTAGTCCATTATTATTCTATGCATTGACTCAGAAAATAGTGAGAAGTGAATCTCTCTTACAACAAATTCTCTACAATAAATTATTTTTTCCATCAGTTATAGTGGAACTACTCAGAAAAGACCCATGTTGGAGGAAATACAATTTTGATGATGTTGAGAGGTTGATTCTAAGATATCTGGAAAAAAGGGGAAGATACCAAATAGTTTTGAAAAATCATGGATATTATCTTCTCAAAAAGATAAATGATAAGATATCAGTAACTGCCAACCCATATGTCTTCTTTTTCATGTCAACAGTATCTTTATGAGAACCATTTCTAACATGAATTAAGAGCCTATTTGATAAAAATATCAGAACTGGGCAGGTATATTCTTAATATTCTATAGTCATTCACTTCTTTATGATCACACGACTGAATGACACAGAGAGTTCAAGATTGCATTGAACCCCAGGCTTGGAAGAGACTTCAAAGGCCATTTGGTCCAAGCTTTATTTATGAAATCCCAATGTATTCAAAACATGGTCATCCAGCCTATGCTTGAACACAACTACTGGCAGAGAAACCACCATTTCCCAAGGCAGGTCCTACTGCTTTGAGATAGCTCTGTTTGTTAGGAAGTTCCTAATTATTTTTTCTTTTCTTTTTTTTTTTAAACCCTTAACTTTTGTGTATTGGCTCCTAGGCGGAAGAGTGGTAAGAGTGGGCAATGGGAGTCAAGTGACTTGCCCAGGGTCACACAGCTGGGAAGTGTCTGAGGCCAGACTTGAACCTAGGACCTCCCGTCTCTAGGCCTGACTCTCAATCCACTGAGCTACCCAGCTGCCCCCAAGTTCCTAATTATTTTAAGCCTAAATTTTTCTCTTTGCAACTTTGCTCTAAGTTCTAACTTCTGGTGCCAAGCTGAACAATTCTAATCGCTCTTGAATGGCAACTCTTCAAATACTTGAAGACAGATCTCATGTCTTCCCCTTCACTTCCATCTTCAAGTGTTGTCTAGACTAAACATTCCTTTTTTCCTTCATCTGCTCTTATATGGTATGGTCTTTAGGCCTCTCACCATTATGGTTACACTCTAGGTTGTCAATCCTTCCTAAAATCTGCCAGTATCAAATATGACACTTCACATATTTTCTGATCATTACAGAGTATAGAAGAACTCTCAGCAGGTGATGGTTACTGGAATCCTCTTAATGCAGTATAAGATTGCCTTATTTTGCTGGCAGTAATATCATACCATTGACCCACATTAAACTTATAGTCCACTAAAATTTTCAGGGTTTTTTTTTTCAAACAAATTGCTGCCCTCCCTCTCTTATTTCATACTTGTGAATTCTGAACCCAAGCATAAAACTTTACATTTATCCCAGTTCAATTTGATCTTAGATCTGGCCTGATGACCTAGCCTTTTCTCTTTTCCAAGATAGTAATTTTTTTTATATAAATATTTCTTCTCTAGGTCTTAGTTCTTTTCTCATTTTTCTCCTCTATCGTTCTCATTTGATTTTTAAAATAATTTTAAATGACTCTTTAACTCTTTTACAAATTCTTTTTTTTTCATTTTTAACATTTATTAATATTCATTTTTAACCTGTTTACATGCTTCATACCCCTACTTTCTCCTTCACCCCCCGCATTTCCCCCACCCATGGCCTACACACATTTCCACTGGTTGTAACTTGTGTCCTTGTTCAGGGCCTATTTCCAAATTGTTGTTAGTTGCATTGGTGTGGTAGTTTCGAGTCTACATCCCCAATCATGTCCGCCTCAACTCATGCATTCAAGCAATTGATTATTTTCTATGTTTCCTCTCCTGCAGTCCTTCCTCTGAATGTGGGTAGCATCTTTACCATAAATCCCTCAGAACTGTCCTGTGTCATTGCATTGCTGCTGGTACAGAAGCCCATTACATTCAATTTTACCATAGTATATCAGTCTCTGTGTACAGTGTTCTTCTGGCTCTGCTCCTTTCACTCTGCATCACTTCCTGGAGGTCTCTCCAATTTGTATGGAACTCCTCCAGTTTATTATTCCTTTTAGCACAATAGTATTCCATCACTAGCATATACCACAATTTGTTCAACCATTCCCCAATTGAAGGACATACCCTCCTTTTCCAGTTCTTTGCCACCACAAAAAGCGCAGCTATAAATATTTTCATACAAGTCTGTTTATCTATGATCTCTTTGGGGTACAAACCCAGCAATGGTATGGCTGGATCAAAGGGCAGGCATTCTTTTATAGCCCTTTGAGCATGGTTCCAAATTGCCAGCCAGAATGGTTGGATCAGTTCACAACTCCACCAGCAATGCATTAATGTCCCAATTTTGCCACATCCCCTCCAGCATTCATTACTCTCCCCTTCTTTCATTTTAGCCAATCTGCTAAGTGTGAGATAATACCTCAGAGTTGTTTTGATTTGCATTTCTCTAGTTATTAGAGATTTGGAACACTTTCTCATGTGCTTATTGATACTTTTGATTTCTTTACCTGAGAATTGCCTATTCATGCCTCTTGCCCATTTTTCAATTGGGGAATGGCTTGGTTTTTTATACAATTGTTGTAACTCTTTGTATATTTGAGTAATTAGACCCCTGTCAGAGTTTTTTGTTATAAAGATTTCTTCCCAATTTGTTGTTTCCCTTCTGATTTTGACTACATTGTTTTTGTTTGTACAAAAGCTTTTTAGCTTGATATAATCAAAACCATTTAATTTACATTTTGTAATTTTCTCTAACTCTTGCTTGGTTTTAAAATCTTTCCTTTCCCAGAGATCTGACAGGTATACTATTTTGTGTTCACTTAGCTTATTTATAGTTTCCCTCTTTATGTTCAGGTCATTCACCCATTCTGAATTTATCTTGGTGTAGGGTGTGAGATCTTTTACAAATTCTTGTTGAACTTGTGTCTAAGTTGCATTTATCTTTGAGGATTTGCTTGTTGATGTTTTCAAGTCATTGTCTTCTATGTTTATATCTTGAGCTTCCCTATAACCATAGTAACTCTTTAAGGTTCAGTTCTTTTTTGTTTGCTCATTTTTCTAGCCTATTTCTTATTATCTTCTTTGTGTTATGCTCTATATACTTCTTGGGGGGAATGTTTGGTTTGAGATTTTGCCATCCTGTATCTTTCTGATGCTTTCATAGGTCAGGGTGGGTGTCTAGGCTTTCAGTACTCTGAAAATGGTGTGATCTGGGCTGAGGTCTGCTCATTGCCCTCCTGATCTGACCCTTGGGAAGTTCCTGAAACAGGTTGAATCTTTTGTCTTATTTTTGAGAATTTTAGTAGCAGTTGCTGGACTTAGTCACTGTTAGCCTGCTGGGAAGTTCTGTGGGTTTAGAGTAACTGTAGGTCTCCTTTAGTCTAGGATTCTGACCTTGGTTATTTTGCCATAGGCTTAGATGCTAGGCTAAAGGCTAGAAATAAATCACCACTCTACTTCTGGCATCAGAGTCACACAACTGCATTTCTGGAACTTATTCCTTGTTCTCTATACAGGTAAAGCCAACACTCAAGATTATTCCTCTCTGCCCTGAATCTGTGACTTAGAACTGGATGGTGGATAATGGAGTTATCAGATGGTACCCATCCTTTGCACTCAGGAATCCCCTGGGATTTCTTTATACCTTGGTACTTCCTGTCCTGGTTCTCTGTCTCCATTCTCTTTCAGTACCTGAGCACTGAAATACTCCTTATTGTGCATATTCCTGTCCAGATACCATCCTCAGTGTCCAAGACCTCTGTCTTTCTCTCTAAGATGCCCATGTATGGATAAATGATATATTTCACTTTCTCTTGACTATCCTGATCCGAATTTGATATGGTATGTTTTTAGATCATTGAAGAGAAAGTTTACTGGGAAGTTGGACACTAGGGCTTCCTTTTATTCTGATACCCTGACTTTGCCTTAACTATCTTACTGTGGCTCAGACATTTGTGTCTTGTGCCCAAAAATGGCATGAGAGATTTTGTCAAATGCTTTACTTAAGTCTAGGTAAACTTTAAAGCATGCCTCTGGCCTACTATTTAGTAACTTTGCCAGAAAAATAAGTCAGTTTATTTTGAAATGAGTTCTCATTGCTGAAGTCATGCTAACCTGTGGTGATCCCTGCTTCCCCTGCTCCCCAGATATTCACTAACCAATCCTTTTAATAATATATACTAGCATTTTTTTCAGGGGTCAATCAAGTTTACTGGCCTAGAGTTTTGCAGATGCCACTCTCTTCTCTTTCCTTTTTTCACACTCACCTCTCCCCCATATAAATTAGAACATTTTGATCTTTCACAAACTTGTGATACTTCTTCCATTCTCCAGAATCTTTTTAAAAATTATTTTTATCATTTTTTTCTTTTTTAAACTTGAAATCCTAAATTCTTTTCCTCCTTCCCAGCTCTCCACTACTCACTGAGAAGGAAATAAAAAAATTATATAAATTATGTATATGAAATAACATATAACATTTTCATATTGGCCATACTATTAAAAAAAGCAAACAAATAATAAAGGAGAAAATTAACCTTCAATTTCATTCAGAGTTCATCAGTTCTTTCTCTGAACATAGATTGCATTTTTTTTTAAATTTAAACATTTATTAATATTCATTTTTAACATGGTTACATGCTCCTACTTTCCCCTTCACCCTCCTCACTCCCCCACCCCATGGCCAACGCACATTTCCACTGGTTTTGTCATGTGTCCTTGATCAAGACCTATTTCCAAATTGTTGATAGTTGCATTGGTGTGGTAGTTTCGAGTCTACATCCCCAATCAATGTCCACCCCGATCCATGCGTTCAAGCAGCATTTTTTTCATCATGAGCCCTTCGGAATTGTCTTGGATCACTGTATTTTTTAGCCATTTCTCAATTAATGACAATAAATAAAGCCAGATCCCCCTCAAATGATGGTATCTTTTTAGCAAAATATAATTTCCCTCATTATGTCTTTTAATTGGGTCTTTTTTTTTTTTGCTTTTGCTTTGACTGAAGTCATGATTGTTACTCTTACTTTTTTTCACTTCAACTGAAGCACAATAGATTCAGTTCTAGCCTCTTATTTTAACTCTTTATGTGTCTTTCTCTTTCAAGTGTGACTCTTGTAAACAACATATTGTTAGATTCTGGTTTCTAATCCTTTCTCCAAGACATTTCTCATGCATTTTCTCAGTTATGATTATTTTGTATTTCCCTCCATCCTATTTTCTTTTCTCTATCTCTGTTTCTGTCTCTCCCTCTCTCTCCTCCCCTAAATCTATTTCATTTTTGACCATTTCCTCCCTTAATCTGCCCTCCCTTATTGTCATCCCCCGGCCCATATCTCTTATCTCCTTTTCTTCCTATTTCCCTTTTGGGCAAGGCAGATTTCTATACTCAAGTATTTATATATTCCCTCTTTGAACCAGTTCTGATGAGAATGAGGTTCTAGCATTGCTTACTCTATTTTCCTTGATGTGAACTTCAAGGCCAGTGAACTTGACTGATCCCTGAAAAAAAAGTTAGCATATATTATTAAAAGGATTGGTTAGTGAATATCTGGGGGTAGGGGAAGCAGGGATCACCACAAGTTAGCATGGTTTCAGGAATGAGAAGTCTTTTCAAAATAAAATCTCTTCCTTGTGAGCTTCTTTTTTGTGATAAAAATTTTCTCTTTATTCCAGTGCATCCCATTCAAACATAATTAACTGACACTCAGGCCCTTTGTTTATGTCTAATTGGCCTAATAATTACAAAGTTCTTAGGCCAGGGATGGGCAACTTTTTGAGCTTGGTGTGTCAAAATTTGCCAAAAAAAACAAGCATAACTTTGGTGGTGTATTACTTCAAGAAAAAAACCCATAATTTTGTGATATTTATAGTTTAAATAATAAAAATGTATAGTTATAATATACAACTATTTAATAAACCAAAATAGGTAAATTAATATAGGTAGAATTGTCATCTATAGTGCACAGAGTATCTATACTACACTATAGTAAATGTTTTATCCTCAGCATGCGGCCCCATACTTCTCTGAATGCAGCTGCATGCAGCCATGGGTCTTCGAAAATGACTAGGCTTGTTGGTGCTGACATGCATGTCATAGATTTGCCATCACCATCTTAGGTATTACATGTATCATCCTCCCATACAGAAATGTAACATTTAACTTTTTTTTTTTCATGTTTATCTTCTTATATTTCTCTTGATCCTTGTGTATAGATCTTAAATTTTCTGTTCAGCTCTAGTCTTATCATCAGGAATGCTCAAAAGTCCTTTATTTCATTAAATATCCATTCCTCTCCCCATCTTCCCCAAAGACCCTTGGTTTTGCTGGGTAGGTTATTCTTGGTTATAATCCTAGTTCTTTTGCCTTCTGGAATATCATATTCCAAGTCTTCTGCTCCTTTAACATGGAAGCCACTAAATCGTATATGGTCCTCAGAATGTGGCTCCATGATATTTGAATGGTTTCTTTCTGGCTGCTTGATGTATTTTCTCCTTGCCCTGGAAGCTCTGGAATTTGTCTATAATTTTCCTGGAAGTTTTCATTTTGGTATTTCTTTTAGGAGACAATTGGAATATTCTTTCAATTTTTATTTCAACTTTAATCAGTTTACTCTGATAATTTCTTGAAATATAATGTTTAGTCTCTTTTTAGGATCATGACTTTCAGGTAGTCTGATAATTTTTAAATGATTGCTCCTTGCTCTGTTTTCCAGGTCAATTGTTTTACTAATAAGATATTTTAAATTTTCTTCTTTTTTTTCATTCTTTTGACTTTGTTTTATTGTTTTTTGATGTCTCATGGAGTCACTAGCCTCCATTTATCCAGTTCTGATTTTTATTGAATTATTTTCCTCAGTGAGTTTCTATATCCTTTTGGTCATTTGGTCAATTCTGTTTTTAAGAGTGTTATTTCCTTCAGATTTTTTTCATTTGTGCCTCTTTTATCAACCTGCTAATTCCTTTTTCATTATTTTCTTCATTACTCTCATTTATTTTCCCAGTTTTTCCTCCACCACTCATATCATTAAAAAAATTTTTTTCCCCAGGAATTCTTGTTAGACTTAGATTCAATTAGCATTTTTCTTTAAGGCTTTGTTTGTAGTGGATTTCACATTGTTGTCTACTTTTTAGTTTATGTGTTGGTCTTCTTTGCCGTCTTAGTAGCTTTTTATGGTCAAGTTCTTTTTTGTTGTTGTTAATTTTTTTCCAGATTATTTTAAACTTTGAACTTTATGTTAAAGTTAGGCTTTCTTCACCTGGGAGTGGGGAGACTCTGTGACAAGCTTCAAACTTTTCCATGCTGTTGTTTTCAGAAGTAGTTATGGGGATCTGCACGTTTTTGGTGCTTCCAAGGTGATAAGATCCCAGGAGAGGTTGCTCTTCTGGTCTGTGCTCTAATATTTCCTCCAAAAGGATCCCTGCTTCCCTGTAGCCACAAGGATTAGCACTCTTATCTGCCTTGGAATTATGATTAGGTATACTATTCCCTTGTGACTAGCCACAAATATTCCTTTCCATCTTGGAACTGGAACCCAGAAATGTGTATGGGCAATAGAATTGCCTGTCTATGCCAGTTGTATCCAGGGCTAGCAAAAGGTCTCCTGTAATCTCTTTCTGACCAATTGTTCAACTCCCTTACTGCCTCTGAACTGAAGACTCCTGATGCTGCTGTTGCTGCTGTCATAGCCTTCTAAGGCCTTCTACTGGTGCTGTTAGCCCCCACACCAGGATCATAGACTTCTCCTGTAACCTTCTAAGGTGTCTTAGACTGGGAAAATGTCTCACTTTGACCTTTTTTTTGACTTTGTTGCTCCAAAATTTGATTTGAGGAATACTTTTAACATAGTTTAGAGGGTAATATTGAGAGAGTTCATCTGGGTTTCTGCCCATACCCTGCTGTCTCTCCAGAATTTTTCAAAGATCAATAATTGGCATAGCACTCACATGTACCAATTATTTTTTGACTGAAACAATAGAGAGAGCTTTGAGTCTCTGCTTTTAACATAAAGTATGAAAGAGGGAGATTTTTTTTTGTCAGAGCTGTTTGCCACCTTCATGAAGCTTGGGTTTAAATGGAAAAAGAATTCATTATAAATGGTGATTTATCAAAATTATTAAAATAGAAATTTATTTAAATATTAAGCATATTTAACTCTAAATTCAAGGCTTTTTGTCTGTGGATGACATTGTGTTAAATGACATGAAACCTACATCACATCAAATATTCTAGAGCCTTCTAAATAAGATCTTTATCTCCTCAAGAGCTCTGCCTAACACATGAGAAAATACAAATGTACAAAGAATACCTCTTGTTATGCTATGATAGTTATGAGTGAGTCTCTGAGAGGTGGTCCATCATGACATTTACCCTAATGGTACCTATAGGATGTCAGGAGACCTAAAGGTGGGTCCCTTATACATTGGGTGGGACTCCCTATCCCCCAAGAGAGGATTTCCAGGAGAATATGAGCAATAGTTATGCAGGAGGAGAAAACCTGAATAGATACCTTTACTGTTTTAGCACCTACACTAGAGAGATCATAAGATACCTTAAAGCTTATGGAAGTGCTACCTTCCTGCTAGGGTTGTTCTGAGAAAAGCAGTTTGTAAATAGTTCTGTTCCCTAGAAATGTAAGCTATTTTTTGAAATTCAAAGATTTTATTTTCCCAATTACATGTAATAATTTTCAACTTATGTTTTCTGAAATTATTAGATCCAAACTGACTTCCTTCCTCTCTTCCCTCCCCCCACTTGGAGAGGATAAGCAATTTGATCTGGGTCATACATGTATTACATGCAAAATGTACTTCCATATTGGTCATTATTGTAAGATAAACTCATATAAACCCCCCCCCCAAAACCATACATAAACAAATGCGAAAGATTGTATGCTCTGATCTTCATCTGATTCCAAAAATTCTTTCTTTGGAGGTGGATTGTATTCTTTGTCAATACATCCTTCAGAATTGTTCCAGATCATTATATTGTTGAGAGTAGCAAAGTCTTTCATGGTTGATATTGCTATTACTGTGCAAAATGTTCTCCTGGTTCTGCTTATTTCTCTGTATCAGTTCATGTAGATCTTTCCAGCTTTTTCTGACATCATCCTGCTCATCATTTCTTGTAGCACAATAGTATTCCATCATTGTGAGCTATTAGTGACCACTACTAATTACTCTATCTCTTATAAAGTCAGGTACTTCCCAGCTTTCTCATCCTCATTATAAGTTATTCCCCTTCTCATGTTCTGCAGTCCAGCTAAAATGACCTTGCTCTTCCTCACACATGCTCTCTGTCTCTGTGACTTTGTCTCCATGATTTTGCACAGGTTCTCTGTCCTCTCCCCAATCCTACCCCATGCCTGGAATGTATTCTCTTCTCACCCTTGCTTTTACAACACCTGGCTTCCCTCAACATTTAGCTCAAATGCCAGCCATCTCTTTCATGAGGCCTTTCCTGATTCTTATGCCCCCAAATTGCCTGGTATTCCTTTTGCCATATATTGATATAGATGTTGGCTCCCCTGATAGAATGTAAGCTTCTTGAGGTCAGGGGCTGTTTCATTCTTGGCTTTGTATCCCGACTGGTTAGCACAGTGTCTAGCAAGTATTAGGAACTTAGTAAGATGCTTGTTGATTGATTAATCTAGGCTAGCACCCTAATTTTACAGTTAATCCAAAGCCTAGACAATTAAATGATTTGCTTTAGTTTGAACTCATGGGACTCCTTAACTTCCCTAAGCCTCAGAATTCCTGCTCTGCCTTTTTTTGGAGGGGATCAAATGTGTTATTGGCTGTGAAAATACTTTTTTAAACTGGAAAGTGTCCTATACCTATTAGGTATTAATAATGTCATTATTGTAGGTACTTTATAATTATCCCACACTCTCTTCTCTCCATTCACACAGCTGCCACCATGGTGTAAGCTCTTGTCACTGGGCTATTGATCACCGCGGTCTTTTAATGGGGCTCTCCTTACCTTGATCTATTTTTTGCTCAGCTTCCAATTGATTTTCATAAAGAACAAGTCTATCCATGCCATTTTTCTGGTTCGATAAGCCCCAGTAACTTTCTGTCACCTTCAGGATCCAATATAAAATCCTGGGCTTGGCATCTAAAGCCTTTCACAGCCTGGCTTTTTCCTACCTCCCCAGACTTCTTCCTTTCTACTTCCCTCCCTGAACAATACCATCCAGTGACACTGGTCTACTTGCTGGTCATGAACAAAACACTCCATTTCCTTAACTAGGCATTTTCCTGTCCTCTTTTCCTGGAACTCTCTTAATCCTTGTCTCTGCCTTCTGACTTCCTTCAAGTCTTTTTTTTTTTAAACCCTTACCTTAGTATCTAACTTAGTATCAATTCTAAGACAGAAGAACAGCAAGGGCTAAGTAAATTGGGGTTAAGTGATTACATAGCTAGGAAGTATCTGAAGTCAGATTTGAACCCAGGTTTTCCTAACTCCAGGACTGGGATACCTAGCTGCCCCCGCTTCAAGTCTTAACTAAAGTCTTGCCTTCTATAAGAAGCCATTCCAAGTCCTCCTTCATCTTAGTGCCTTTCTGCTTAGATTATCTTCAAGTTACCCTTGTCTGTATCTTTCAGGTACAAAGTTGTTTGCTTGGTGTCTCCCCTGTTAGACTAGAACAGGGGGTAGTGTTTAGTATTTAATAAATGTTTGTTGATTTGATTTGATTTCACTGCCTTTCCCCCATGCTACCTTCTTGCTTCCTTCAAGACTCAGTTCGAATCCCACCTTCCAAAGGCAGCTTCTCCTAAGTCTCCCCACCTAGCCTTGGCAAATGCCTTCCCTCAGAGATTTCCTTCTGTTTGCTCTATGTGTGTGTATTTATACCCACACACACACACATATATATATATATATATATATATATACACACACATATCTATATCTTATATGTAGTTATTTGTTCTGTCACTCCCATTAGATTATGAGCTCCTTGAAGACTAGAGACATTCTGTTTGCCTTTTGTTGTGTGTCCAGCATTTAACTGAGTAGTTGGACCCTAGTAAGGGCTCAATAAATAAATGTTTGTTGATTTACTAATAATGGAAGCCAAAAATGAAATAGCCCTTGACCTCAAGAAGCTTACTTTCTGTCAGGGGAGGCAACACAGAAACAATGGACTAATGATGGAAGCTTTTTACAGTAATTATTGCATATAGCAAACAGCATAAAATAAATCCTCTGAAATGTGAAACTAAGGCAATCTGGTGGCTGGAGGTTATTTTGCCTGCTGAGTCTCAGCCAGTTACCACCCTCAAGACTGAAGGAAGCCCAGGACAATAGGTCTAGTATAGATGTCTACTTTGCTCTTTTTTGTTTTGTGACCTTTCTGCCTCCTTTCTCCCCATTCCCTCTCCAACCCCCTCCCTTTCTGTGAAAAGGAAGAGCTTTATGGCATCCTCATTCCAACAGCTGCACAGGGAAGATGTGAGAAGGGGGCAGTGAAGCTCAATGACCTTTCTAAGCTCTATTCCTTGCTCTGGATTCATCTTCTTTCACATGTGGTTTCCAGTATGTCCAGGATCAGGGGAGAAAAGGCAGTTATTTATTGAACAGGCTCCAGAGGTCATTGTCCAGGCTCAGGGAGGACACTACGGGAGATTTACAGCATCTGGAAATAAGCCTTCTCATCAGCCTTCGTTCCTCTGGATTGGAGAGGCTGTGAGGGAATGTTGGCACTCAAAGAAGGGGCTGAACTTGGCTTTCTGGGAGTTCTTAAGGATACTCATGACTCCTATAAGGATTTGAATTGGAGACTGTGAGAATCTTTATTAGTTTTTCTTTGTCAGTGACCTTTATAGTTATGCTTCCTGAGTGGCATGTTTTTCCTCCAGCAATATTTTATTGTGTTTTCCCCTAATTACATGTAGAAAAAATGTTTAACATTTATTTTCTGACATTTTATGATCCAAATTCTCTCTCCCTCTTTTCCTCCCTCCTTCCTTCTCTCTCTCTCTATCTCTCTCTCTCTCTGTCTCTGTCTCTGTCTCTGTCTCTCTTTCCCTTCCCCACTCCTCAAGATGGTAATCTTGATATAGGATATATATGTTCTATCATGCAATACACATTTCCTTATTTGTCATGTTGGGAAAGAAGACAATTATTGTACAAGAAAAAAACTCACGGAGGAAATAAAATACAATGAAATATGGGATGCTTTGACCTGTATTCAGACTCCATCAGTTCCTTCTATGGCAGTAAATAGCATTTTTTATCATGAATCCCTTGGACTTATCTTGGCTCCTTGCATTGCTGATAATAGTTAGAGTGCCATGGTTTTGTGCTTATATTTGCAGTCCCAGCAACAACAACCACCCAGCAACCACCTCTCAAAGCCAAGAGCTAATGATGCTCTGAAGATGAGGGCATCTGTCCGAATGACCCGTTACCTGGAGTCCTGGGGAGCAGCTCGGCCCTTTGCGTCTCTGAATCACAGGGAGAGTCTAAGCACTGAGATCCTCATCCCCAGAGTGAAACGAATAAAGGTAAGGGCTGTTTAAACATTTTTGTTCTCTGACATACCCTTTTCATCCAAAACCAGATCTTAGCATCTCTGCAGCTAGTGGTCTACTGTATAATTTTTGGGGAGATGTTGTGGTGTGGAAGGAAGAACCATGTAACAAGGAATCAGGAGCCCTGAGTTCTAATGTTAACTCACCCAGGTCATGTGAGCATGGTCAGTCCCATCAAACATTCATTAAGTGCCTACTGTGTGTGCCAGGCACTATGTTTAGTACTGGGATGCAAAGAAATACAACAAAGTCTCTACCCTCAAATTTCATACTTTCTAACTGGTGAGACAGCATAGAAATAGGTAGGTACATTTGAGATGTATACCGAATAGATGGATGGCAAGTTAAGAGGAGAAAGCACTAGTGGGGTTAGGAACAGCAGGGAACCCAGAAAAGCTTCCTGCAGACAGTGAGACTTGAGCTTTGGACTCCAGATTCCTCACGTTTTAGCATGAAAATAATAATTCCTGCCTTCATGGACCTGGTATGAAGGTCAAATGAAATAATTCAGTGCTAGCATTTTTAAACTCTTGTCATCAAGGCTCTACACTATATTCTAGGCAATGGGAATACAAAGACAAAAATGAAAAAGCAATCCCTACAGTCTTAGTTTACCTTCCAGTGGAGATCATGGGAGGATGTACAAAGCTGGCAGTATTGTTTTTGTTGTTTAGTTGTTTTTTTCAGTTGTGTCTGACTCTTCATGACCCCATTGGGGGGTTTTCTTGGCAAAGATATTAGAGTGGGTTGCCATTCTTTCTCCAGCTCATTTTTCAGATGAGGAAACTGAGGCCAGTGAGACTAAATGACTTGTCTAGGATCACCCAGAGAAGATGAGTTGTCCTGATTCTCAGCTCAGTGCTCTAGGCATCATGCCATCCAACTGCAGGATTATTAATAACTTGAAATGATTTGCTTTGAAATATTTACCTCAATATTTTATTTTATATTCTAGTATGATTGCTAGTAACAAAAATATAGAATATTATGGAATAATATGGAATAATCATAAATAGAATACTTGGGGAAGTTAGGTGGCTCAGTGGATAGAGAGCCAGACCTGAAGATGGGAAGTCTTGGGTTCAAATTTGGCCTTAGCCACTTCCTATCTGTGTGACCCTGGGCAAGTCACTTACCCCCAGTTGCCTAGACCTTACCCCATATTCTGCCTTGTAACAATTCCAAGACAGAAGGTGAAGGCTAAAAAGAAAAAGAAATTAAAAAAGAAAATCCTTTTTTTCTGGGCACAGAGGGCAATTCTGACCCAAAATGTGGAACATGGTGAGTTTTGGGTGCTGACACCTGGTCACCCTTACAGGAAGCTATTCCATTCCCTACTCATACTGTCACTTTCACATTTCTTTGGTGCTTTTCCAGGTACAGTGTTATTGCACCTGGAATCTCATTAGGTCCTCACAGTGGTCCTGGGATTGTGGGAGGGCAGATGCAGTTATCATCTCCTCTTAGAGATGAGCAAACCAAGGCTCAGAGGTTGCCCAAGTGAGTCGCAGAGCCCAAACTCAATGTCTCCTGTCATCACCATCTGGCACTGTTCCTGTTATTTGGGGGTAGGAGTGGGATGGCTTATCTGGGGAGGTTGGACTTAGCAGAGGCGGAGACCTCAGCACGTAGCGCCCGTCTCACCCTCTTGTGCCCCTGTGGTTTTTGGATGCTTCCCCCCACCCAAATACCATAGGAGATCCAGGGCATTTTTGAAGACTTTGTTTCTCCTGCCCCATGGTGGGCATTTTTTAGTTTACTGGGTTTGGGGGATGCTGTCTGCTTTTCACAGAACAGCCCAAATCAGCCCTGGCTCACTTACCTTCCAGGATGTGGCATATTGTCACCTTGCTATGAAATCATTTTTGGTTTCTATTGCTTGCTTCCTTTTTAGACAATCCCTATACGGCGTCACAGGGATGCGGACAGGTATGTTTAATCCTCCCTTTTCTCTGCCCCGTCCTCTCTTTTAAATACTAGCAGCTCATGTTTCTGTTAGCCCATGGACGTTTCCAAAGTGCTCTCCTCCCAAAGGTCTTGAGGAGGCAATGCTTTTTCTCAAGTTGACATCAGTGCCCCTTCAGGGCTCTGTGATTTTGTCAGTGTGATGATCCCTTCTTTCAGCATCGATCACACGGTATTCCTACCTTCATGCCTTAAATGGTCTTTGCAAACTTCATTGGATGACAAAATGTTACCGTTGCTTGCTGGCCAGCCTTCTGGTGATGAGCCTGCCTGCACTTGGCAAGGCTGGTCCTTGGGTGCCAGGCACCTAGGTTGGATCACTGGGCCTGTGCTAGAATGTTTTTCAGCCTAATAGGACCTGCCATCATTTATGACTTGCTGGTGGAGTTTTTGAGAACTTTCATGCCACAATGAGGCTCCCAAGGAGGAATTTGGTAGAGGATGCCCATCTTGCAGATTGGCAAATTGAGTCTCAGTGTTACTAGAGTGTTCCTTTAAGTAAGTAGATCACAGTATATAGAGCTGGAAGGGACTTTGGAGGCAATATAACCCAACACCCTCATTTGTACTCATATGAGAAAACTAAGGCTCAAAGAAGATTAAGGAGGCATGCCTGAGGTGACAGAGTAAGCATCAGGGGAAGGATTTAAACTCCTGCCACTTGGCTCTGGAGTCAGTGCATCTGGGTTCAAATCCAGCCACAACCCAGCTCTTTATATGGGAGCTAGGGCTTAGGGCTTTTGATTCTTGAGTCTAATATTCTTTCTTCCACTTGATGCTGCTTCTCAACTCACTCTCTCTTGAGTTTTTTTGCCTAATTCCCCAAGGCTCTGGTCATTCTAGAATACTCCCAGCACACACTGTCACTCAGTCTCTCTGTCTCTCTCTCTGTGTCTGTCTGTCTGTCTGTCTCATACAGATACACAGACAGACACACACGTGTGCCCACACACACACACACACACTCAATTCTGATTATTACTAACTCAGAGCCCTCATATAACCATCTCTTGGCAAATGCTGACTGAGTTTGTTGTTGAACATATGGCTCTAATTAACACCATACTTTTCTGCATGTGGGGATTTTTCCACTGTGTTTTCAGCCTTTCCCATTAGCTCTCTGAGGGCAGAAATTGTATTGCCCATTTCCTCTCTCTTGTTTCAGGTGTCCAGGACTGGGTCTGCGCTTTCCATGGTGTAACCCAGTGGCCATCTAGCATTTATTATTGGCCACCGGCCATGCATATCATTTAACTAAATAAGCATTTGTGTATTAAACACTTGCTATATGGCAGTCACTGTGCCGAGGGCCTGAGGTTACAAAGACAGAGAAATCATACATTTCATGCCTTCAGATCTATAAGAATTAATCAAAGACTTTCTGTGTACTGATTCCAGTACCCTGGGCACTTGTGGCACAAAGAAAAGGTAGAGTCGAGTCCAGTCCCTGCTGTCTAAGGGAGTCTTGGGCTGTTTCGTTCTCCATTCTCTTCTCCTTGCTCTCTGTCCAACCCAGGGAAGCCTTACTAACTTCAAAACAAACCCAAGCAACACGGACCATGAGATACAGATGTGCCAGGTCATCTCATCCATGTCCCTACGGCTGGGCATGGCTGTCTGACTTGGAGGGAGGTGTGGGAGGTCCTTCTAGCTGTGCCTTGAGAGGAGTGTCTCCAGCCAGGGGACGATCAGGAGCAGAATGGGTCTCCTTTCAGGAATGCACCTCCAAAGGGGAAGGCTGAGGAGGACACCTACGATGAAGAGCTGATGGTGACCATTGAAGGGCTCAGCTTGGCCAGGTGAGGCTCTTATGGATTTCTCCCTCCCCAACAAGGAACAAACCCAACAACTAGACCCCTGGAATCAAATATTTTAAAACTGAATCCCAACTTAAATGCTCAAATAGACTCTTAGATCAAGTACTAGAAGGGAACTCAGAAGCCATTCAGTCCAACTCCCTCATTTTGCAGGTGGGGAAACTGAGGCATAGTGTGACTTGCCCAATAAGAGTCTGAGGCAGGAATTGAACTCCAGTCTTCCATCAAATCCAGTATTGTTCACTCTACCAAGTTGTCTCAACAGGCAGGAGGCATTTTCTGCTCAGCAATTTTAGGACTGGAGCTAGTGCCCTAAGCTCTTGTGTCTAGGGAAGCTAGTTCTCACTTTTCAGTCTTTTTTTTTTTCATCTTTTCCTCTCTTCTGTGTCCCACCTTTGTGACATTTTCCCCCTCTTACCTTTTCCCCATTTCTATAGGGTCGGTCTGTTTTATCTCCATCTTTTGGATCTAAGCATGGATTCTGGCTCAACAGGTGCCTTGTGGTTCTGTCCTAGTTAGGAATGGATGCATGTATTAAGGGGAGGAAGATATGTCTATCCCAGTGAGGAGGTGGATTCAGTGGCTTTCTTAGAAATGAGGAACTTTGCTTTGCCTTCCACTTCTGCCATCTTCATTCACCCATTTGAATTCTAGGTCTTGTGTTCTTGAGTTCTAGGTCTTGTGGGACTAAGTATATTGAGAGCCCAAGCTTATGTCTCTGACACCGACTTTCTGTGATATTTGGGACTGATGGGACAGAGCAGGGAAGGGATGAATTTAACTTTCCGGAGAGTCCTGAGCCACGTGCTTGAATGCTGGACCTGGAGTCTGGAAGGCCTGAATTCAAATCCAGCCTTATACACTTAATTTACTAAGTGTGTGACCTAGGGTAAAGGACTTAATTTCTGTCTGTTTCAGTTTCCTCAGCTGTAAAAAGGAGACAATAATAGCATTGATCTCCCAGAGTTTGTTGTGAGGATCAAATGAGATAATATTTGTAAAGTGCTTAGCACAATGCCGGCACATAGTAGGTTCATTATAAATGTTATTTTTTATCATTGTCATCACTTATGGAAGCAGTATACTGGCTCTTCGGAAATAGGTCAGTGCCATTTAGGCCAGAAGAAGCTAAGCCCCACCACACTAGAAATTGTGAACTATGGATTCTCTAATTCCCTTTCCTTTGATTTTTATAATTTCTATTCTCTAGCCTCCACCCTGACCCACTCTGACACCTGATCCTTAGACCCATCATGGGTGTTGCCTTAATCTTTTAGATTTATTTCCACATAGAATATCAGACTTGCCAGAAACCACTAGAGGGCATCAAATCAAACCCCTTTATTTCCTGGGGGTAAGAAATTGAAGTAGAGAGGGGCGGTGAATTCATAACGTCATTGATCTCAAGCAGGAAGGAATCTTAGAGGCCTTACCATAGTCCAACCTTACTGTTTTATAGATGATGGAACTAAGGGAAGAGAAATGATTTGTCTGAGGTTATATGGGAAGTTAGTGGCAGAATCTAAGCTAAAATCCCCAGGTCTTTCTGACTCCCAGCCCAGTGGTCTTTGTGGCACCCTAAAAAGTATGATAGCTGCCTTCCCCAGAATCCAGCCTCTCACCAGGTGCCCACAGCCCTCACCCAACCTGGAGTGCCCCGGGTATGCCATCCCAAGTCTCTTGTGTCTACTTGTGTTCATGCCTGCACCTTGTGCTTCCACAGACCTTGCTGCTGTGGTAATTCCGATGATTTCTACACCATTGGGACATTCTTTGTAGAGAAGAACTTTGAGAAAGAGGTAAGTGGTGATTTTAGCCTAGAAGTTGTGACTTCACAGGACCTGTTCCTATCCCATTGTGTTGAGAGCCATCCTGAAAGTCTGTTTAAATTAACTAATGTAATCTAGTGTTTGGTAAACCCAAATATCCAAGCTTTGGGGATAAGAACTCAGTATTTGACAAATTTTGCTGGGAAAATTGGAAAAACAGAATGGCAGAAACTAGGTTTAGACCAATATCTCACACCCATACCAAGATAAGATCAAAATGGGTATATGATTTAGACCAGTGATTCCCAAAGTGGGTGCTACCGCCCCCTGGTGGGTCTGCAGCGATCCAGGAGAGTGGTAATGGCCACAGGTGCATTTATCTTTCCTATTAATTGCTATTAAAATTTAAAAAAAATTAATTTCCAGGGGGCTAAGTAATATTTTTTCTGGAAAGGGGGCAGTAGGCCAAAAAAAGTTTGGGAACCACTGATTTAGACAAAAGGTGATCCCATTAGTAAATTAGGGGAACACAATTTAGCTGTGAGATCTATGGAGAAGGGAAGAATTTATGCTCAACCAAGAGATAGAAAACATTACAAGATGTAAAATGAATCATTTTGATTATATTAAAAACTTTTTGTACAAACAAAATCAATGCAACCAAGATTAGAAGAGAAGCAACAAACTGGGAAAAAATTTTTCTAACAAATTTCTCTGATAAAGATCTCATTTCTAGTAACTAAATCAAATTTATAAGAATACAAGTCATTCACCAGTTGACAAATGGACAAAGGATATGAATAGACAGGTTTTACAAATAAAGAAACTAAGGCAAAGAAAAGCTAAGTGACTTGTATTATGTTATAAGCCTAGTAAGTGGCACAGTTTGGATTTGAACCTATGTCCCCAGCAAACTTTGTACACTTCTCCAATTCTATGCTTTCTCTAAGGAAGTCAAGTCTGCAGCCCACAAAGTTTGGTGACTTGTTCCAAAGTCCTGCAGTGGTGGTTTGTGGATTATATCTGTTATTGTTTCAATCATTTTAGTAGCTGCTGTCTTGGGTCTTGGCAAAGTTTTGAATCCTGTACTGTTTGGTGGCTTCTTTCCGTAGGGCTTGGTAGAGATGACCACATGGGTTGTTTCATACAAAGGGACCCCAGTGGGGACCCCTTTTTGCCTGCTAATAAATGTTTATTGACTGAATGACTGCTGTGCAGAATACCTAGCTATTCTCATGTCTCCCTATCCCACTGCCTTTTCTTTCAGTACCGAACCATGCCCGTCCCCAGGGTCCGTAATTACTTTGCCTGCGCTGGCTTTGTCTTCTTTTGCCTCTTGCTCATCCACACTTTAGTGATGCCCAAGTAAGTTCAGGTGATTTGAGGTTCATGGGACCAGAGAATGGGCAGAGTTGGAAGGGGTTTTAGAAGTTATCAAATTGGGGCAGCTAAGGTGCAGCAAGGTAGGTAGCGTGCCAGACCTGGAGAAGGGAGGTCCTGGGTTCAGATCTGGCCTCAGACACTTCCTAGCTGTGTGACCCTGGGAAAGTTGCTTAACCCCCATTGCCTAACTTTTACTGCTCTTCTGCCTTGGAGCCAATACATAGTATTGATTCTAAGATGGAAGGTAAGGGTTTAAAAAAAAATTGGGCCAGCTGGGTAGCCCAGGGGAAAGAGTGACCAAATAGAGAACAGATGGAAGTGGCTTTGCCTGTCTCTCAAAATCAGCCTCAGTATTCCAGCCATCAGTTTTCTTGGGTCACCAAGGGATAGTCTAGCCAGTTACTCAGTAACCCAGAGCATCTTTGCTTCCTTGGCTGTAGGACTGCAGAAATGGGGGTGTCCTTTGGGATTGTGGCCTGTGTGATGCTGCTGGTCTTGGTGGCGTGTTTTGCTGATGATTTCCTGGTGAGTGTCTGAACCCTTCCTGCCAGATTCTTCCAGTGGGGTTACTCTGGATGCTGGTGGTGACCCAGTTCAACACTGGTATCGTGGTTGGCCATATGTTGAAGGCTTGTGCTGACATGTCATGGGGCCCAAAGGACTGAATGGGATCCCATTCAGTGCCCCTTCTTGTAGACTGGTACCTGGGTGAGGATTGGACAATGCTTCTGTTCCTTCCACTGGCCTGGATTTAGTTCCTTCCTCCTAGTTCCTTCAGAGACATGCCTCACTCAGGAGGCACTCTTGTCCTGAGCATTCCCTGCCTCTGCTGGGTAGCTCTGACCTTCCTTCCTTCCCTCCTAGAAGCTTTACCTGATTAGTTCCACTCTTCTCAGACTGGATAGATGTGGAATCACAAAGATCCGAGTTTGAATCCTCATGCTGCACTTAATAGCTAAGTTAACCCTGGGCCAAGCCATTCAACTTCTATGTGCCTCAGTTTCCTCATCTGCAAAATGAGGGACCTCTAAGGTTATGATTCTTTATGTTGTCATCTCTTCCCTTTGCATGCATCTTTTCTCTTAGCTCAGTGCCTGGCACAGAGTCAGTGCCTGATACGTTACCCACTCTTCAAACCTCTAAAACCAGGGTGGGAAGCTACATCTTACCATAGCAAGGGGTCCCTGAGGGAGGGGTTATCTCACCATCTGCCTGGAGGCTACTCAAAGGCAGAAACTCTTTTCCTAACTCCTCTCTCTCTCTCAACTACCAAATCTCGGCTTTCTCCGCTAGCCACCTTCTACGTCCACCCCAGAGTGGGAATTCTCTGTTTTAGAGCTTTGCATTGACTCCAACTCTGCTTATGTTTCAGAGGTTCTGCCCAGAGCAGTCATGCCTGCATGCCCTCAGGACCATCTCTGAGAAGGTGGAGACAGAGCCACTGTTGAGGCTGTCCTTGGCCGTCCTGACCATTGGTAGCCTGCTGACTGTGGCCATTGTGAATCTGGTAGGTCGCCTTTGTTCTGTCCATCTGTGGAGGCCAGCTCCTCTCTCCCTTGGGCGATGTCCAGAGCTTCCCCTCCCAGTGACAGAGATGCCTCCATTTCCAGGAACGTAGCAGTCTACGATCCTGCTTGTGGCCAGATGACCCTCTGTCCGGCAGCCAGAGTCTACTGGCCTTGTATATGGCAGCTTCTCTAGAAGAACCTTGCCTGGGCCATGCGTGGAGGTTTCCAGAGGCTCAGGCTGTTTCCTTTCTCAGGAAAGGGCCAGCAAGGGCAAGAGCAGGTTCTCTGCCTTCTGGGTTGTCTTTGAACCCATACTCTTGGCAGAGATGTGCTGGAGTCAGCTGGACCTGGCTCCTGAGAGTCAATCGTTAAATTTTTAGCCTGAGCATTTACATTTATGCCTACCAATGAGGGCTTTATTTAACGTTTTGTTGATTTTCTAGAATTAAGAAAGTGATGGAGAAATACTAATAAATGCAGATCAAACTTAAAAGTGTATCCCAGGGTTCATCTAGATAGCTTAGCAGATTGAGAACCAGGCCTAGAGAAAAAAGGTCCTAGGTTCAAATATGGCCTCAGACACTTCCCAGCTGTGTGACCCTACCACTCTTCTGCCTTGGGACCAATACACAGTATTGACTCCAAGACAGAAGGAAGGGGTTAAAAAAAAAGTAGGCAGGACTATGCCAGAGTTTCAAAGGACTTCAGAAATCAGGATATTAGAGAGCATCTAGTCCAACCTCATTCTTTTTCATTAAAAAAAATTTTTTTTTTAAAAACCCCTCACCTTCCATCTTAGAATCACTACTGGGTATTGGTTCCAAGGCAGAAGAGTGGTAAGGATAGGCAATGGAGGGTTAAGTGACTTGCCCAGGGTCACACAGTTAGGAAGTATCTGAGGTCAGATTTGAACCCAAGACCTCCCATCTCTGGGCCTGACTCTTCAGTCCCTTGAGCCATGCAGCTGTCCCCCCAACCTCATTATTTTAAAGAGGAAACCGAGACCTAGAGAGAGAGAGAATGACTGTTTCTAGGGGAATATGGTGGAAAAATGGGAAAACCTGGGCTAGAATCTAGGTCTCTTGAGTCCATAGTCTAGGAAAGGATCTTTCCATAGACCCATCTGCTTTGAAGTTTACAATGAGAGTTGAAGAAGGGACAGTAGGGGAGGATCTTCAGAGTCCCAACCTTTGAGAGATGAGCATGAACCCAAAGCAGGTACTAGCCTGGGACCTTGCATGATTCCATCCTGATGCATGGGTCGCTGTCTTCCACAGTTATTTCTGCCACCATCTCCAAAGCATTCTGGGAACACCACTGAACTGAGTCATAGGAACAGCACCAACATCGAGTGTTTTGTCCTTCCGGTGAGTAAAGGTTGGGTCTTGGACCCTGGTGGGAATTCTAGATCCCTTGTCTTCTGACTGAACTGCCCACAGCTCAGGCTTCTGGCTTCTCCAGCTGGCTTTCCATGCTTTGGAAACTACAATTAACTTTCATTCCTCGGACAACAGCAGAACAGCACGGAAAATTAAAAACAGGATAAATAATACGAATATTGATAAACAGATCATAGGATATAAAATATAGGAGCCATAAAGGGGGAAACTGAGGTCTGGGGAGGGAAATTGTTTTGCCTGTGGTCACCCATCTACTTACTGATAGAAGTAGGGTTAGTCACATAGAAGCACTTACTTCTCTTTCACAGTTTGACTTCTAGAAAAAGCTAATTAAAGTCATTGCTTACATTTCTTCCCTGTTTACTTCTCCACCCCCTTGCAGTCTTGTCTGAAATTGCTCTCTCTGGGGTAACCAAAAGTCTCAGTTGCTAAGTCCAATAAGCAGCTAGGTGACACCTAGAATAAGGAAGACCTGAGTTCAGATTTGGCCTCAGACATTAGCAGTGGGCAAGGCATTTAATCACTGTTCGCCTCAGTTTTCTCAACTGTAAAATGGGGATGATAATAGCACCTACTTCACAAGGTTGTTCAAATGAGATATCTGTAAAGCAATTAGCTCAGTGTCTGGCACCTAGCAGGCACTTTACAAACTATGCAGTCCCTTTCCTCATCTTTATCTTGATCCTTCCCCTTCTTGACTCCCCTTTAACTTTTGACAATATTGA
The DNA here is from genome assembly GCF_016433145.1 of Gracilinanus agilis. Classification (NCBI taxonomy): domain Eukaryota; kingdom Metazoa; phylum Chordata; class Mammalia; order Didelphimorphia; family Didelphidae; genus Gracilinanus; species Gracilinanus agilis. Next base: position 299,160,449 of record NC_058131.1, on the reverse strand, counting down.
CCATTACTCTCTCCCCTTCTGGAGACTCTCCATGCTGCTTTTTCCAGGATTTCACCTCCTACCTTTGGAACCATGCCTTCTCATTCTCCTTTGCTGATTACATCATTTCCCACCCTTAGCTGTGGTAGGTGTTCCCTGAGGTTTTGTCCTGGGTCCTCTTCTGATCGATCTCTCTCTCTCTCTGTCTCTCTCTCTGTCTCTCTCTGTCTCTCTCTCTGTCTCTCTCTCTGTCTGTCTCTCTCTCTCTCTGTCTGTCTCTCTGTCTCTCTCTTTGAACCCTTACTTTTCTCTCTTAGAATCAATACTGTAATGAAGTAATTTAGAGAATAGAATAGATATTTATCATGAGTAAGAAATACCTAGGGATAGGAGCTTGGCTGTCAGCTTTGAACACTAAAAGTGGCAAGGGCTAGGCAGTTGGGGGGTAAGTGACTTGCCCAGAGTCACACAGTTAGGAAGAGTCTGAGGTGACATTTGAACCCAAGACCTCCTGTCTCTCTATCCATGGAGGCACCTAGCTGATGCTGATGACTTTCTGTACATTTTCATTAGGTGATCTCATTGCATCTGTGGATATCATTTCTACTCTGGTTACTCCCAAACCCCTATCAGCAATCTTAATCAGACAATGCTAACTGCCTAAAGGAAATCTCCACTTCTTAAAAACATCTCAAACTTGGTGGGTTTCAGTTAGAACTTGTTATCTTTCCCCACTAAATGTACCCTCTCTCCAAACTTTCCTATTTCTTTTGAGGATTCCATCTTCTTCCTGGTTGTTTAGTTTTACAACTTTCGAGCAGAGCTTTACCTTTACCAGGTGACCTGGGCTGTGCCCCAGATGCAGTCAGCCTTAGCGTCACAAATCTTGCACCAGTGATAGGGAGGGACGCTTTCCATTCTGGGGTTCCTGACAGCATCTGCCTTCTGCCTCAGCCCTTCCGTCTCCTACCTCACTCTTATTCCCTGACTTCCCTCCCTCTGTCAATAATAGACTGCCAGGTCTGACCACTCCTATCACTCTGGGTGCTTGATTAGTGTAGGATCTGCAGTCAAGGATCTACTCCCACAGACCATCCCCAACCCCAGAGTAAGCTCAGCCCTGATCTTGTGGTCACTCTCCTCCTCTGCCCTGAATTTCCCCATGTCCCCTGAGAACCTCCCTCTGTGGGGCTGTGGAAAGAGCTCCAAATTTAGCCAGAAGACCTGAGTTTGAATTCCCTTGTCCTCTCTGCTATAAAATGAGTGGGCTGGACTAGATACCCTCCAGGGTCCTCTCTAGCTTATACTAGAATGTTCCTGTAAGGATTCTTCCATCTTTTGGTACGTCTTCAAGACACTCAAATCCTGCCAAAGGTCAGCGGCTTCTTCTCTCACACTTCCTGACACACAAGGCATGGAGGAGGGGTTGGCATACTCTGTGCTTCCCACTGCCACTTCCAGATCCTTCCTTGGCTCTGCTCACTCAGCAGCCTCCTTCCTTCCTTCACATTCTCAGATGTTCATTTCCTCCTAACCTCAGTCTAAGGATCTTGAGGGCAATTCTCCCTCCTCCCCATTAAGTTCAGGATCTGACCCATCGTCTTCTGGTCCAGTAACCCTGACCTGCCGATTCCTCATCATTCTCAACTCCCACCACCCCTGCCCCCTTAATGGGTCTCATCCAGCTCCTAGGAGCCCTTTCTGGGGCCAGATGCCAGCCTCATTAGAGCCTGAGGCTTCATCCTATTCCTTCCAGAGTCCTTGTCACCTGGGAGCCCGAGTAGCAGTGGGAATAAACCAGCATTCAGTCTGAGATCTCCATGCTTAGCATCCCTGTTGTACCACATTCTCTCCCTGTATCCCTGCCCACCCCAAACTCAGCTGATGCAGTCATGGCGATGGGATTTTAGCCTCCTGCCTCTGTCAGCCTGTCTCCTTCTCCTGTATCCATTCACTCGCTGTTGATTTGGCTTCCATGTCTCATATATCTCTCGGCTCTTCTCCACATACACTCCATCCTTCCTCAGGGGCTCAGGCCCTCCTTGGCTCTCACTTGGTGGGTTGCAGCAGCCTCCTAGATGAGTTTCTAATCGCTTGGACTCTCCTCTCTCCAGCCTAGCTGCCACAGGTTTGCTTCTCTCCAACTCAAGAGCCTTCAGTGGTTCTCTATGAACTCTAGGATAAGTTATCTCCTAACATGGCCCTGGTCTCCCAAAGATCATGCTGCCTCACTTTACACAGCCTGTTTTCTGGGTGGTCTGACCTATTTGCTCTTCCTTGTGCTTGACCTTCCATCATTTGCTTCCATGGTTTTTTTTTTAATGAACTCTTCCCTCATGCCTGGCATCATTCCTCTCTCCCTTCCACCTCTTAGGGTCCTTCTCCAAGGCTTAATTCAAGGCTCTTTCTCCAGGCAGCCTTTCTTGATTTCCTCCTCTTGTTCCTGTTCTGCCTATTTCTTTATACCCATTTACATTTGGCATCTCTCCCTCCTCTTTGTTTTTGTCTTTTCTTTCCCAGTTAACACGATTCCGTGCATGTAGTAGGTGTTTAAGGAATGCCTGCTGAATGGAAATAACAGGCCCTTTAGAAGAGACTATGTTGGATATCCAGACAATCAATGAGAGATTTGTTGTTGTTCAGTGGTTTTTTAGTCTAACTTTTCGTGACTCCATTTGGGGTTTGCTTGGCTAACATACTGGATTGGTTTGCCATTTCCTTCTCCGGCTCATTTGAGGATGAGGAAACTGAGGCAAATAAGGTTAAGTGACTTGCCCAGGACCACACCGCTAGTAAGTGTCTGAGGCTGGATTTGGACTCGGGTCTTCCTGACTTCAGGCTTGGTGCTCTATCCATTGTACCACCCTGACAAATATGAAAATCCACAGGTCTGGGTTTGGACTTAATAAGTATGTGGGCAGGGACTTGTCCTAAAGAGGTGGGGAACACTGAGTGTGCGAGATTCGAGGCACTTCCCCATGTTCTTGGCTGGCCTCTTGGCCCTGACGCTGATCCTGCCCTTTCCTCTCCTAGTATTATGTCTACAGCTGTATCCTGGCCTTCATTGCCTGCTCCATGTTCCTCCGGATGAGCCTGGAGCTGAAGGTGGTGATGCTGACAGCATCTGCCATCGCCTATCTCACAATCTTCAACACTCGCTCAATTCCGGATTGTAACTCCTGCCTAGATGGAGATGGAGACGATCTGAGCGATGAGTTGCCCCCCAGACCAAGCTTGCCAAGGTTTGAAAAAATGACGTTTTTTGGGCTTAAATTGGTCTATATATACAGCAGATGTGGTGTGTCTAAGGCTTGGGGGGTGGCCTTTATTTGGGGGGATTTTTTTTCAGTATGTACCTATATCTTTTTTATTTTTTCAAACCCTTACCTTCCATCTTAGAATCAATGCTATGTACTGGTTGCAAGGCAGAAGAGTAGTAAGGGCTGGGCAAAGGGGGTTAAGTGACTTGCCCAGGGTCACACAGCTAGGAAGTATCTGAGGCCAAATTTGAACCCAGGACCTCCTATCTTTATTTCTGGCTCTCAATCCTCTGAGCCACTTAGCTGCTCCCAGGAACTGAGGCAAATAGGGGTAAGTGACTTGCCCAGGGTCACACAGGTAGGCAGCATCTGAGGCCAGATTTGAAGGTTCGTCTTCCTGACTTCAGGCCCTGTACTCAATTCACTGCACCATTGTAGCTGCCCATCTACATCTTTATAAATCCTTTCTTCTCTTAAGGGAGCTTTCATTTTTTTTCAGCTTTTTTTTTTTTTAAAACCCTTGTACTTCGGTGTATTGTCTCATAGGTGAAAGAGTGGTAAGGGTGGGCAATGGAGGTCAAGTGACTTGCCCAGGGTCACACAGCTGGGAAGTGGCTGAGGCCAGGTTTGAACCTAGGACCTCCCGTCTCTAGGCCTGACTCTTACTCCACTGAGCTACCCAGCTGCCCCCAAGGGAGCTTTCATTTTGAAAGGTATAACTTCTGTTTGGGAACAGCCTATTTTTGGACCAAGATGGTGATTAATAACAAACATGGCTATTTTTACATTTGTATAACAGTTTCTGCTTTTAAAAACACAGTCTCATTTGGGTGTGAAATTCTGTGAGTTAATAGGTGGTATTTTTCCCCATTTTCTAGGTGAGGAAACTGAGGCACAAAGGCTTAAGGGATTTACCCAATGTCACCCAGTTATAAAATCTAGAACTTGTGGGGGCTTTCGGGGACACCCCATCCATCCCCTTATTGGGGGCCCAGAGAGGGAAGGTGACTTGTCGGTGATTCTAAAGCTACTTAGTGGCTGAGAAAGGATGGGTTTGTGGTCTCCCAGAGTAGCTCTTAGACCCGGTGGAGTGTCTGGAGTTTCTTAAGGGGTTCTGGTGGAGGCCTTTCCATCTGTCCTCCTGACCCCTGGTGGGTCTGGGGAGGTGGGGGCGCTCCCCTTGGCCCAAAGAGATTAGAGGAGGGGGTGAGGGAGTGGAAGTTCTGGTATTCCTACTCCCAGCCCGGGCCAGGGAAGGTACGGCTATGCCTTCGGGTCCCCAGAGCCTTCTGCTCTGGTGCTGGGTTCCTTCTTTCCAGGAAGCTGGTGAATGGTCGTAGTGGTGGTCTACACATTTGGTGTTTCCCAAGCCCTAATCCGTCCTCGGGAAACTACTCGTTGCCTGTCATGCTAGGCACGTGCAGGCTTGGGAAGGAGGCACCCAAGGGGTTTGCTGCCAGACGATTCCCCGAGACCAAGTCTTGGTGGCCTAGACCCACTGTAAGATTAAAGTGAATATCCAAGAACTCCAAGTATTACATTTTATAAAATTTATTAATAATCACTTGAAGTAGAAGAATTTGTAAAAGGAACAAAAGTAAAAGCCTGAGTAAAACCTGCTTTCCCAGCCGTGACCTGGGGTGGAGCTACACAAAACGTATATCTTCCCTACGTTAGCACGTAATGTGGGACACTGGGAGAGAGTCCCAGGGAGCAGATTCTAATCATACACCACCAAAGGCTAAATACACCTCGGTGGGTCAGGGCTTATTAAATTTGAAATCAGGAGTGTCTATATCTCAGCTCCTGGGTCTGAGTGGTAGAAAGAGAGTCGGAGGGGTGGGTCACGAAACTTGGGTTTGAATCCCAACTCTGACATTTCCAGGGTGATCTTGGCCCGGTAATGCTCTTGAGCCTCATTTTTCCCAACCTATAAAATGGGGAGAACAACATTTGTTCTACCTGCCTCGTGGGATTATTGTGAGGAAAGGGCTTTGTACTCTTTATCATTTTTTGTTTTTGTTTTTGTTTTTTTAATTTTAAACCCTTTACTTCTGTGTATTGACTTATAGGTGGAAGATTGGTAAGGGTAGGCAATGGGGGTCAAGTGACTTGCCCAGGGTCACACAGCTGGGAAGTGTCTGAGGCCGGATTTGAACCTAGGACCTCCCGTCTCTAGGCCTGGCTCTCAATCCACTGAGCCACCCAGCTGCCCCCTTTATCATTTTTTAACCATTCTTTATTGCATTTCCTCCAAGAATTTGTCTCCCGTGAAAGCAATATGACAAATATGGAAATATGTATTATAATTGTGTTTTTTAAAGCACTAGATAAACATGATAAATATGTAATTTGTCTCTTGGGCAATTTGCCTGGCTTTGTGTGTATCTATCAGTGCTGGTGGGGATCTCTGGGAATATCTGTGGAGTTACACACACCCCCCATCCCTAAACCAGCCCTGAGGAGGCAGCTTCTGGCACGATGGGCTTGGAGACAGAAAGACGTGAGTTTAAATCCAGACACAGACACTTACTAGCTGTATGATCTTGGGTAAATCGTTTAACTACGGCATGCCTCAGTTTCCTCAAGTATAAAAAAGTGTTTGTTGTAAGGATCCTACAAGGTAGTATTCATAAGATTCCTGGTGCAGTGCCTGCCACATAGTAGGAGTTTAATAAATGTTTCCTTCTTTCCTTCCTACGTCCAGCTGCCTAACTCCACTATTCATGAAAGATCTGAAAATAATGGTCAATTTTTACCTGATCCTGTTTTATGTCACCCTGATCCTGCTGTCGAAACAGGTACCCTGGATGCATCAGTGCCCCCTTATCCCCTCCTGCCACCCTCTCCCCTCCTCCCTGGCAGTGATGGGGAATAAAAAAGGGGAGACCCAGCATGGGGAGGAGCTCGTGGGACAACATCAGCCAATTGTTGGCAACAAAGATCGTGTTTTTGACATCTGGCTATGTGCGTGTGTGCTGTGGGGTAGCCGTGGTCTTCTAACCCTTTACAAAGGACATTCTGGCCTCAGTAGCTCCTGCTTGCCCTTCCTTTGCCAGCCCAACTTTTCATGTTGACATGACTGTGTATGGCTTGTGCCCCTCATCAGATGGGGGTGGGGGGACGTCTTGGTAGGGGTGGACATGTCTCCCTGAGGGAACACTGTGCCTTCTCAGCCTGGGCACTCTTTGTGGGCAGGGATGGTTGCTCCTCACCCTGAATTCAGAGGGGGGCTCCCTGGTTTCACAGACCATCCCCTCAGTCTGGGGGTTCCCTGAGGGAAGAGCTGTCTGCTCTCTCTGCCTCCCTGTGAGCCCTGGGGTGGGTATATTGAACCAAAAGGGGTCATATCCTGGGCTTTTCTACAGATTGACTATTACTACCGCCTGGACTACCTGTGGAAGAATAAGTTCAAGAAAGAACAGGAAGAATTTGAAACTATGAAGAACGTGAACCATCTGCTGCTGGAGAACGTCCTCCCTACCCACGTGGCTGAGCACTTCATTGGGGACAAGCTCACCGAGGTGCAGGGCCCAGGCCAGGGAGAGGCTGGCATCAGCCATCCTGGTGGCAGATTTCATTCATTGTGGGTGTTTTCTGAGGCTGGCTCTGACTCCGGTGGTCACCACGCTCGAGTCACTCGCTTTCCCGTGCCTGCCCACCCAAATGCCACCCTAGCCAGTCACAGGCACCTTTTGCCTGGTGTGAATAAGTCCTGAGCCCCCATGAGCCTTTAGGGGTTGAGAAGTGGAGAGAGGGAGGCAATAGCATCCGTTTCTCAAAGGGATGATCTTCCCAGGAAGCCTGGCTTGAAGGGCACTGCTTAAGATGCCCTGGATTATAGGCTCCAGGAAGGTTTTGCATGGGGGGGGGGGGGAAGGAGAGAGACAGACAGACAGACAGACAGACAGAGACAGACAGACAGACAGAGAGAGACAGAGACAGAGAGACAGAGAGAGAGACACACACAGGCACAGAGACAGAGACAGAGAAAGACAGACAGACAGAGACAGAGAGAGACATACACACACACACAGACAGTGAGAGAGAGAGAGAAAGAGAGAGAGAGAGAGAGAGAGAGAGAGAGAGAGAGAGAGAGGGAGAGGAAGAGGAAGAGGACCTGTGATCTCATGGTGTGGGGCACTGGTCACTGGGGAGAGAGGAGGTCCCCCTCTATCCCCCTCTAGCCACTTCATCTCCAGGGTGCCAGCATGTGTGTGCATTCATGTATGTTGGCAAGGACCCTAGGATGAGAAGCCATACCCCAGCCTCCCAAAGTCTGAACCACCGAGACTGGGGCAGCTGGGAGGCCAGGGAGAAGGGCTATTACTAAAACCCCAGACTGTCTCCCTCCCCTTCCTGTCCCCTCTCCCTCCTCTGAGGTGAGGTGAGGAAACTCCCTCTAGCAGTGCAAGAAGGTACTTTCTCTGAAACTTTTGGTCACAGCATTGGCTAGGGCCCAGAGAGGCCAAGTTGTTCATCCAAGATCACACAGCTGCTAAGTGTCAGAGGCAGAACTTGGACTCAAGTCTTCCTGCTCCCATTATAATATAAAGAGAAAAAACAACAACTTTTCTTTCAGAACAACAGCGGGACTTGTAGGGAAAAGAGCTGCCGTTGTCATTAATATCATCGTCATCGCTATTATTATTTCTGCTAAGAATACCTTCTGTTTCTGCAGAGCCTGAAGATTTACAAAGTACTTTCCTCATAAAAAAGAAATAAAAATGAAAAAAGGAAATCCCGGAATGTAGACAGAGCAGATATTACCATCTTACATATATCCGTGAGAATCCCAGGCTCATAAAGATAACATGATTTTCTCAAAATCTCCCAGCTTACAAATGGGTTTAAACGCCAGTCTTTGGGCTCCCAGACTGGTGCTCTTCTCCCTGTGCCCCAGGACCCCCACTCTCCCCAAGAGATCCCCCTCGAACGGCTGTCTCGCCTCCTGTCAGATTCTGATGTTCCCTTGGGGATTCCTCTAGTGCAGGACTTTTTCGCCCGATGCTTACTACTCGTGATACAAATGAGAACAAACATACCCAAGACCTTAGTCTAGAGTTGATATTCTTTGATCCTTGTGGTAACCCTGGGATGGAAGCAGGGCAAGCGTTCCCATTTCACAGACAGGGAAACAGAGACACAGGGAGCTTGATGCCTGCGACTTAAGACTAGGCAAGAATAGGGTCTTGGCTCTCAGGTCAGAGCTCCCAAAGAGCCTCATCTCCCAAAGAGGGCACCTGGTGGTCTGATGTGCCCAAGCCTGGGGTGCTCCTGGGGTGGGGTGGGGTGTCGGGCAGGAGTTGGAGGCTCTGTGGGTGGGGGTTTGGGGGCAGGAAGTAAAGTGCCTCTCTTGTCTCCCTGCTGACCTCAGGACTGGTACCATCAGTCTTATGACTGTGTTTGTGTCATGTTTGCCTCCGTGCCCGATTTCAAAGTGTTCTACACCGAGTGTGACGTCAACAAAGAGGGCCTGGAGTGTTTGAGGCTGCTCAACGAGATCATCGCCGACTTTGACGAGGTGAGGCTGGGGCCGAGAGCGGGAGGGGGAGAGGCGCCGCTCAGCCCCTGCTCGCTTTGGGATGCAGCGGATGGCATCTTCCTTTGTGTGCTCTAATAAGAAGTTTAGATTCCTTTCCTAATTCCATTTGGCTCGGGCTCCTTTAAAAAGGTGCCGTGCCAGGATACGCAGTGACGGCCGAGAGAGGGGGCCAAGACAAATGCCGGGGAGCTGAGGGGTGGGGGGCGGGAATCAGCCTGGGGTTCGGTGTTTGCCAGAGATAAGAGCAGGATGCATTTCTTTAGCGTTGTTGCTGTTGGGTCCCACCCTTTATGACTGCATTGGGGGTTTTCTTGGCAAAGATACTGGAGAGGTTCGCCTTTTTTCTTCTCCAGCTCATTTGACTGATGAGGAAACGGAGACCAACAGGGTCAAGTGACTTGTTCAGGGTCACATAGCTAGTTAAGTGTCTGGGGCTGGATCTGACCCTGGCGCTGTAGTTTACAAAATACTCTTCACCACAGGTATATGAGGTAGGAAGGTGGAGCAGATATGAGGAGGCTGAGGCTTAGACAAGTGATTGCTGTATTGGAGCATGGTCTGTGAATCAGATCTGGGTTAGAATCCCACTGTTGCCACTAATGCTCCGATTGGGACAAATTGCTTCCCTTTATTGGGTCTGAGTTTCCTTATCTCCAAAAAGAATGGAGTTGCCTAGATGCTATCTCTGAAATTATTTCCAGAGTGAATATGCTCTAATTCTGTAATAATATTATCAAGGGGGCAGCTGAGTGGCTCGGTGGATTGAGAGCCAGGCCCAGAGACGGGAGGTCTTTGGCATTTCGCTTTCCTTCTTTCCTACAGTTGCTGCTGAAGCCAAAATTCAGTGGTGTCGAGAAGATCAAGACAATTGGTAGCACCTACATGGCAGCCGCTGGACTCAGCCTCACCCCTGGGCAGGAGAATAACCAGGTAGAGTCCCAAACTCTCAAGTCTAATAACTTAAAATAGGTTATTTGAATTATATATATTTATATATTATTATATAATAAAAAATGAGATCAAGTATAGAATTGTAAATCCGAAACTATATTGTTTGTAAAACACACACACACACACACACACACACACACACACACACACAGAGGAATTTTAACAAAATTATAATAATAGCATCTAATTTACATCTCCTTCTCTTTCTGGCCTTTTCTTCCCATGTCTAACAGATTTTGCTCCTTTCTTTTTTTAAGTCTCACAACACCCATTTCTTTTTTTTTTTTTTTTTAACCTTTAACTTCTGTGTATTGGCTCCTAGGTGTAAGATTGGTAAGGGTGGGCAATGGGGGTCAAGTGACTTGCCCAGGGTCACACAGCTGGTAGTGTCTGAGGCGGGATTTGAACCTAGGACCTCTTGTCTCTAGGCCTGACTCTCAATCCAATGAGCTACCCTGCTACCCTACAACTCCCATTTCTTAAAGCTTACAAAGCCGTTTCCTTACAATAATATTGTAAAGTAATAAAGGCATAATTATTCCCATTTTACAGATGAGGAAAGGGGAGCTCAGAGAGATTATGATTTGCTCATGGTCATATAACTAGTTCGTAGGTATTGACATATATTCTATTGATGCTACTCAATAATTCTGTGACCTCAAGACAAGCCACTTGACTTTTCTGGGCCTCAGTTTCTTCATAGGTAGAGTGAAGAGGTTGGACTGGCTGATCTCTCTGGCCCCGTTCAACTCCGATATTTCATAACCATTTTATGGTTATCATTGCTAAAGCAAGGATTTAAATTTAACTTTCTTGACTCCAGCCTGGAGCTGTGCCACCTATCTGGATTGATGACCTCAAAGGGGAGCCTTTCCCCATCTCCATTGCTTTCATGGATAGCAGAGTCAGGGGCTCAAGCTCCCCTTCCTGCTTGGTGGCCAGGCATGGTACCCTAGTCTCTGCCTCCCATTCCTACCTGCTGCCTCCAGAAACCTCACCTGCCCTAGCCACGTACCATATCCTGGTTCTACTTGGTTAGCTAGAAAGGTTTCATTTAAGGCCTACGGTGGCTGTGCACGGGAGCAAATAGGGAAGTGCTGTGGGGTGTGAGCAAGAAAAAGCACTTTTCTGGGGACACAAAAGCTCTAGAAATGTCTGCCTTTGTCAGGATCAGGAGCGCCAGCACGCCCACATAGGCATCATGGTGGAGTACAGCATTGCTTTGATGAACAAGCTGGATGGCATCAACAGACACTCCTTCAACACCTTTCGCCTCCGGGTTGGTGAGTTCACCTAAGAAGTCGCAGGGGATCCTAATGGTGGACAGAGGCAGAGTGGATAACTTTGTTGAGTACATCATCAGCCTGCTTCCAGGAAGGCCCACTTTTTAGCCTTACTTGAGGTCGGAAAGCTGCCTCTAATTTTGTTCTCTAAAATTTCCATGGAATCTTCCTTGCTGACAACATTTCAAGGACTGGGAAATTTTTCCGAGTGCCTAAACTAAGCCATATTTTTATTTCATCTAGGATCTTAATTTTTAAAAATAAAATTTTTATAATTATAAAAATATTACAAAAAAGCTGATAAACAGCAGCTTTTCTTCCCTTACCTTGGATCAAACTGACTTTCAAACTACCATTGGTTATTTTTTTTTCAGTAAAAAACTAAACTCACCTCAAGTTCTCATTTTGGGGGTGTAGTCTATATTCAGACCAGTACTGCTCAGTTTGGGGAAACAGATCTCTGTGGTTTCCATCAAAGCTCTGCACTGAACTCACTACAAATACTTTCTTCAGGCATCAATCATGGGCCTGTCATAGCCGGGGTGATCGGCGCACGAAAACCTCAGTATGACATCTGGGGAAATACAGTCAATGTGGCCAGCCGAATGGAGAGCACTGGAGAACTTGGGAAAATCCAGGTAAAAAATGAGAGGGGGGGAGAGAGAGAGGAAGGAAGAGCAAGGAAGGGAGAGGGAGGGAGAGGGAGAGAGAGACAGAGAGAGAAAGAGGGAGAGACAGAGATACAGAGAGACAGATGAGAGAGAGTACACTTCTAATGAAATCAGAGGCAGTTGTGCTGGAAAGAATGCTGGAGTGGGGGCTTAGGAGTCCTGGCTTTATTACTGAATTGACTATGTGACTCCAATTGGGCAAGTTGCATCCTCATCATGGACATAAACTGGGAAGGTCCTTAGGGAGCATCTAATTGAATCCCCTCATTTTTATAGAGGAAACTAAGGTCTCTCCCTAGGATTTTCCTCTTTTGTCAATTTTGTGGGTTTCACTAGATGACCCCTAATTTAGGAGTCTATCCTCTGTCTCCTGATGTGCAGGACATCTCTTCTGCCCAATCAACAAGCATTTTATTGTGCCAGACACTGTACTAGACATTGGGGATACGGACAAAAATGAGGTGGTCCCTGCCCTCAAGGAATTTATATTCTGACAGGAGAGAAAACATTTATGAATATAAGTACATATAAATATAAGGTTATTTCAGAGATGAAAGGGAATTCCCCCTGCTGATGAAATTACAAGTGTTTTTTTTTTTGGGGGAAAAAAAAGTCAAAAAGGACACTAGGTGGCTCAGTGAACAGAGACAGGCTTGGAGATGGGAGGTCCTGGGTTCAAATCTGACCTCAGACACATCTTAGCTGTGCGACCCTGGGCAAGTCACTTAACCTCAGTAACCTAGCCCTTATCACTCTTCTGCCTTGGGACTGATACTTAGTTATTGATTCTGTGACAGAAGGTAAGGGTTGAAAAAAAATGCCAGGTGTACTCTCTTCTCCCACTCCCACCAAACAACGTCCTCAGGGACTGACACAGCACCTTGCATATAGCAGGTGTGCGATACATTCTTACTCAATGGATAAATGGACCTCCGACTCTGTAAGTCTCTGTGTATATTCGTTGAAGTCCAGCCCGAGTAGTGGAGCAGAGACCCTGGATTCTCCTAAGGGCAGGCTGGGTATGGATCCATGGCCATGTTGTTTGCTAACCAAGAAACGGTTGGCCCCTGGTGGGTGAATTTTCCTGTCCACAGCAGCTCATATATACTTCTGTTAAGTGTGAACTGCACAGATAGAAGGTAATTATTTCTAGAATTCCCACTCTTGAGATTTAGCTCCTCTTTCACAAAGGCAAAGATTTCGGTTTGTTTTCCTTCGCAGGTTACCGAGGAGACCTGTAACATCCTCCAGAAGCTGGGCTATTCTTGTGAATGCCGGGGATTGATTAATGTTAAAGGCAAAGGCGAGCTACGAACTTACTTTGTCTGTACTGATACCACTAAGTTTCAAGGGATGGGGCTAAACTGAGGAATTGCACTGGACCGTGAAGTTTAATTACTTCGCCCTTCTTTTGCAAGTCAAGGAGAGGATCGGATGACAGGCTCAGCACTTGAAACTTTCCTGACGGGTGGAAAAAGCTTATTATCTCCTTGCTTCGGAAATGCTTTAAAGAACTTTCCATCTCTTGGACTTGAGACTCTGCTTGGGGACTAAACCAACTACAGTATGGAGCCTTTTAGAAAGACCTCCTAAAAAGCTCGGCATCAAGGTACCAAGAGCATGGCAGATACCAAGCTTCCGGAGCCTTCTTGACCCAGATCTCAGAGAGCTGTTCCTGGGACAGAAGGCAGGAGTTTGGATTGTAACTGTGCCCTGGATGCTGTTACACCACAGGGTGCCATCTTGTGACTTCATAGCAACAAAGACACTCTTTTGATGGAAACTATTTGATATATAATCAGTTCCTATATCTAAGGTTGCTTTAAAATGAGTTTTCTGTCGGGCTTTGGATGGGCCCCTGACTCTGCTCTGATTACCTATAGGAGGGATCGCTTCTGCAAAAGGACTATGGGAATGAACATCAGTTGACTTTCTTAGTAAGTTAACAACAGGGCCGGATGGTGGTTTGAGATCCCTCTTAGTTCTGGGATTCTGTACATCTCAGATAATACTTGTGTTCAGTGGGGAGGTGAACAAAGGAAGAACAAAAAACCCCTAGTGGCATTTTTTCATTGCTAGGAGATTCCAAACAATGGGGTGTGTTTAAAAGGAAATATTACTGCAGATAATTACTAATTGTTCCTACTTGCCATTCTTCTGTTTCCCCTTGATCCCTTGGGTTTGTTCTAAATGGATACCTTTTTAATGAGACATTTTAGAATAGTCATTGTTGGAAAAATTAACCTTTAAGTTTGTCTGTCTTCTGAAACTGACTTTTAAAAGGCCAAGAAGTCAGCGCTATAATTCTGGGATTTTAGTTTTTTTATTAAATGGGGACACCTTAGCTTTAAAATCCTCCTTTCTCTGCAAGCATTTCTGATTTGATTCTCTCAAGAAGGTAGCGGGAGAGAAAAAGCCTTTATTAAGGAGCTAAGGTAGGCTCGGCTTCCCATCCCCACCCATCTATCGTCTGGGTATTAGACACATTGGTCCATATGTTATAAGGATGTGAGAAATCATCTGCTTTTTAGCTAGACCGTTTCTTTATAGACCAGAGAAAAACAGTGGGATGTACTGTTGAGAGAACAGCCTTGCCTGTGTGAACCTACCTGAAGAAGTATCTCCCTTTACTGTTTTGCCTTGCAACTGGAAACTAGTAAGACCTGAAGGAACCATTCTGCATATAGAAAGGAAGATCCTGAAAAATCCAGGAAGCCAGGCAGGGGATTCCCCTAAGAAGAAATCTTTTCTAGTGGTTGTGCAGGTGTGATGTCCCACCTAACATTCTACTTCTCAAAAAATGCAGACAGAGTGACTCTCTTTATTAACTCTGTTTGGAAGCAAACCAGGTTTAGGAAATATTCTTTGATTGTAAGAAAAGCAGTGTCTCTGCAAACAGTCTCACAGAGGTACGGTTTTGTGTCCAAGGTCCAACACATTGTAAGTATCAGAGCTAGGATTCAAATGCAGATCTCTCTCTCTCTCTCTCTCTCTCTCTCTCTCTCTCTCTCTCTCTCTCTCTCTCTCTCTCTCTCTCTCTCTCTCTCCTTCCTCCCTCTCCCTCTCTCTTCCTTCCTTCCCTTCCCTTTTGTCTTACTATCAACTCTAAGACAGAAGAGTGGCAAGGGCTAGGCAATTAGGGTTAAGTGATTTGCTCAGGGTCAGTTAGGAAGTGTCTTGAGGCCAAATTTGAACCCAGAACCTCCTGTATCCAGACTTTGAACTCTTATCTACTGTGCTACCTGGCTGCCTTTAAATTCTCTTTCAATCCTGTTTTTTCCCATTGCACCACCCTGTCCTTTGAGTGAGGGAATCAGTTTCATTTGTTTACAAGCAAAACTAAACATAATTTTAGGAAAAGCTTTCTAATCTAGGCCTAGAGCTTTTACAAATGCTGCTGAATTTCACTTTACATAATGTGGACATTTTTGAGGAAATTACCACTCAATTTGACTCATCCAAATTCAGTTTTCCAAGTAGGGGCTGAGGCCCACCAATACTCAAAACACTTTCAGACATACCTGACAACAGGGAACAGAAAAGTACTTTGGTGATCCAGCTGCCAGGTTCTCTCCTGGGATATAAAACCCTCAGGACCAATCTTGGAATATAGCTAATATGGATGATGATTGTCCAGAAGTGCTCCCGTTATCTGAATCTGCATTACATATTTTCATCATGTTAGAACCAGTCATTGTATTTTCTAGAATTATAGCTTCGAATAATGTGAATGTGAATCCTTATTATATATGGCCACGTCTCATTATTGGGGCTAATCAGAACTTAACTGAACTCGTAGTCAGTTCTGCATTCTGCATTTTAAGAAAAATGCTGATAAGCTGAAAGTGTTCAGAGGAAGGCAGTTGGGATGGCGAAGACTCTCAAGTACACAGTACATGAAGATCTATGGAAAGAACTGTAGCAATTTGACCTGGAAAAGGCTTGAGTTATTAGGGGAAGATAAGGTAACCATTTTTAAATAAGAAGAAAGAGGAATTAGATTTGTTTCTGTTTGGTCCCTAGCAAGGAACAACAGGTAGAAGTTGCAAAAAGGCCAATTTAGCCTTAATGTAAGGAAAACATTTCTATCAATTAGAAGTTTGCAAAAATGGTGACCCCAGGCAAGTCACTTGATCCCATTTACCTAGTTTGTGCCTTTCTGTCTTAGAGTTGTATCTAAGAAAGGGTTTAAAAAGAAATGTATTCTGTGTCTGTGCAGGGAGTTACCATACCAGTAAAAAAGTACAGTGCTATTTTATCTGCTGATGAGAAACAGTGCTGTATATTTCATGCAGATAAATCAAGTGCTTTGTAGGATTTCGAATACCAGCCCCTCATGGCAGAAAATGTTTTAGTATTACCTGTTGCAGAACTGGAAGGGACTTCCAAGGCCTGATTTATTCATCCAAATCATACCTAAATAAGAATGTCTAACCATATACTTCACAAGTTTTTACCCAGCCTTTGCATGAAGACCTTCAGTGCTGACTTAGTAGGTGGGACTAATGTGTTGCTGTGGCTCAAAAAATTCATGCCCTTGCGGCCCAGTCTTGTATTAGGCCTCTCCAGATTTGCTGGAGAGCATGTGTTGGGAGTATGCATACCTTGTTGGCACAGACCAGGATGAGTTTGTGTTTAAAAATGCCATGGCCTCAAATAACCTGGGATCTCTTCCAGAAGCACATGAATAGAGGTGCTTGACATGCGTCATCAAGCAAAATCTATTCAGGAAGAAAATAGAGGTTTAGAAGTAAATTTTCCCAAAACGGTCAGTTTGCAGGCTTGGCCACCGATAACATGTTTTTTCTTTACTTTCAGTTAGAGTACTCCACTCAGATATCCAAGTTTTTTAGATTTAAGCTGCTAAAAGAAATGCAATCTGTTTGGAGGTGTCAGTGTTTATGTTTTACAATAAACAAATTAAAACAACCACCACCACCACCTGGCCTTTTCTATGACCCAAGAATATCTATTAAAATATCTGGCATAGTGAAAGAACTTGTCAAATTGACTAATGGGGAATAGTTTAAAGTTATTTAGTTTCCATGTTGGAAACTGTTTTCTAAGAGAAATGGGAGATCATCAGTATGAATTTTTGTATGTTCAGAATAATGCTACATATTATATTTTTAGAAGATACATGTAAATAACTGGGACTCACACTGTCGATGGATCTTTAACATCTGTTTAAAAGCAAAATTGTTTCATTTTCATAAATACTTTAACAAGAATATTTCTAAATTACAGTAATGTTTCATAAGATAAATTTGACGTATTTTGTACTATACTGTACTGTATTTAAGGTCAGTTATGAATTTTTGTTTATAAGGAGTATTTCGGTCAAAATTCTTGCTCTAAAGTAGGAATTCTTCAATGTTTAATCCCTCAAATTATCTTTTTGGTTGTTTCCTAGAATGAAATTTAAAGACTGTGGCAAAAATTATATATAAACCACTTTGTTTAAAGATTCAAAACCTGATAGTTTTAAGAATTGCCCTTAACACAAGGATCAAGTTTCAGTTAAAACAGGTAATGTGCTTTTTTTTTTTAAAAAGGGAAAGCTGTTGCTTGATTTTAAAAAACAAACAAAATTTTGTTTTTTGACAAAATACTCTTGGCAAACCACAAAATATTATGACTTTCTAAAACTTCCTTGCTAGGTTATTAAGTAAAATGTCTAAAATGCGTTATTAGGGGCTTTGATGGAATCTTATGCTTACTTGGTAGGGATCATAAAAGGATTGTCTGGCCCAGCCTCTGATTTTAGAGATGAGGAAATAAAGAAGTGGAGTGACTTCCTCCAGGTCACAAGTGCTACAGTGAAAAGAAGGCTAGACTTGGGAGTTAGGAAGACCCAAGTTCAAATCCAGCTTAAACACTTATTAGCTATATGGTGGACAAGGTCACCTAATCTCTCTGAGCCTCAGTTTTCTTATCTGTAAAATGTAGATAATAATAGCACTTATATCCCAGGGTGTTTGTGAGGGACAAATTAGATAGTACATGTTTGCTTTGAAAACTTTAAATAGTTTTATACATATTATTATTATCATCATGCAGGTAATAATAATAACTAGCATTTATATAGCACCTGCTGGGAGGTTGGTATTATTTCTTTTTTTACAGGGAGGAAATTGAGGCAAATAGAGGTTAAATGACTTGCCCATTGTTATGTAGCTAGGGTCTGTGGCAGGATTTGAATTCAGTTTCTCTGACTCCACATCCAGTACTTTTTTCCAGTTCATCCTGATGATTTTAAATTTTGCTGGGTCTTCAGCACCTTCCTTTAGCCAAGAAGCTTCAAAAGTTGAGAACTGAATGGTGCCTGAATTCTATGTTAGGAACTCACCATGATCTTTACCCAACTCAAGTGAGAAGAACTGGTAAGACAGAACATTTCTGATTTGAATGGGCCGATTGGTGGTGGCTTGTATCCAATTATGTCCTCTTCGAGTAAATTCTCTGAACTTTTCCCCCTCAGATTATTTGCTCTGATGGATCTCTGATTTCCTTGGTGTGGGTGCTCTATCTCTCAATGCTAACAGTAATCCTTCCAGACCTTCTTAGAGATTCTTGTGTACAATCTTTCCATAAAATCCTCCACAAAAGGCCTTATTTAGGGTCCTTCTGTTCTGAAAGGTAACTTTCTTTTTCCTACAGCCTAATTGTTTTTCATAGTATTTAAGTCAGTATTGTTACAACAAATGCTCTATTTTTTCTAAAGTCCACAAGTATGTTGGTACAGTGAGAAAGACAATTACAACGAAATGAGTCCTTGCAAAGGGCCCTTATTATCCTCGGAACTACTACTATAATTTTACTTGCTTTTTAGGGATAGGTTGTAGGCCCTGAAACTGATTTTTCTTAGTTTTTTCCTAAATTCATTACATTTAATCAAAGCTTCAGAGAAATTCCACTAAATGTTCAAATGTAGTAATGTAATGAACCACCACATGCCTATGGTCTCTGCTTTACCAAAATAGCTGAATTCTATTGTAGTTGACCTTTGTATTTCAGATAAAAATAGATCAGTATCTGGTTCAGTTCAGTGTAATTAAGTCTGGCATGGCAGATATGACCTTTAAGACACTTTAAAAAAGTAGAAATGTCTACTTTATGACTTGTTCAAGGATGTATTTCCTGCTGTTATCTACTTTATTGACCCGCTCCCCCCCGCAACTGCTATTGTTCCAGGGTCAAGGAATACCTGAAACAGTAATTATACATATGAAAAATATCTTGTTGCTATAAAACGTCCAGAAGAGCCCTTTGGGGGGGGGGAGTTGGGGTCGGGGGTGAGAGCAGCCTGTCGTTCCACCACTAATGTGGGTGAAAGCAGGGATGGTTCATTGGAAACCTATTCAAAGCTGATAGATCACGTTCATGTACAATGTGCCTAGACTGCTAGGAACACAGGAAACATGTTACTGAAGATTTATTTAAGGGGGAAAAGTATGCTCTCGAGAGGAAGTGTGAAATAGCGACAGAATGACCTGGCTCAAGTTTTCCCTGTGTGACTCCAACAAGTTACTTAACCACTCACTGCTTCTAGGTCATCCTCTAAGACTGACATTGTGGAGCAGCTGCTGATCTGCATTGGTAAAAGGGATTCCTTATGTATGACCTCTCTCTCCCTCCCCGCTGCGTCCCCAAGTTCTCTATATATTACGAGACTGGAAAAACCTCAATTTAAAAGATTCAGTTAAGAAAGGGGCCCTAGTGCTATTCAGAAACATAGACCCAATTCTGCTATGAGGCATCATATCAGATCAACTTCCTCTGTCTCCTGGGATAATAATAATAGCTCCATGCTAGGCACTATGCTAAGGGCTTTATAATTATTATTTCATTTGATCCTCACAACACCCCTGGGAGGTAGGTGCTATTATGACCTCCATTTTACAGAGGAGGAAACTGAGGCAGCCAGGTTATTTGACTGAGGTCTAATCTGAAATTGGGGTCGTTATGACTTGAAGCCCTGTGTTCTATCTACTGAGCCACCAGCTGCCATAGGGCAGTATTCTTTTAGCAACAATGATCAGGTCTTTTTTTCTCACTGCTTCATACTTTTGGTCAGGATCTAATTTGGTCCAATTTCCCTAAAAGAAATGGGGGCCATGGCAAATATGAATAGCCCAATTATTGCAATTAATTTTGTAATTCTGGAGTAACCTGGTTTTTAAAACTAGCTGTCTCATCAAAGGCATCTGTTAAATACATATGTTTGTTTCTGATGCTAAATTGCTTTATTTTTAATACCATGAGTTTGGTGAGATTTGTGGTACTGAAAGCTTCACATTCAACCCCAGAGATATCTTGGTTCTCGTATCCAAAAAACTCCCCAGAAACACACATTTAAGATAAGGTGCTAGGTTGTTACTAAAATTATTAATGACATACCTGGTAATTCAAAGTTCAGATTTATTATTTTAATACATGTTCTATCTTTGGAACACTAAAATTGATCATTCCAAAGTTTAACTCATTAAAAACACAATTTACAAATATTTAATGTGCCCTGAAAAAGTTCCAAGTTAAGAATGAAAAAAATATATACACTATATATAATCAAATACCACTGTTATAACTTTAAATTCCATCAGATCCTCCACATTCAGTGGTGCTGATTTTTTTTGGTTCTTCAAGATCTGAAAGAAAAAGATATGTGGACTTTCATTTTTATTCTGAATTTTCCTTCAAATAGAAAAGGTATATTATATATATTATATAATAAGGTATATTTTTTATATATATATCTCAGACCATAATAACTGCTAAGAGCTGTTCTTAGCAACTTGGGTGATGTAGAAAAAATGTAAAATTCTTCATTAGGCTTTAAAAAGGTGGAAGGACACCACAGATTTAAAATCCTACCTCTGCAAAGATACGTTTATATAACTTCATTACAAAAAACAAGAAAGTCAAAACTAGTTTATATCTAACACTTTAAGTCTACAGGACTTTCAAGTGTTCAAAACTTCACAGAATTATGTATTGGCAGCAAATGGAAGAGGACTGATAAAAGTTCACTGGACATGTAAGACAGAGATGAGTAAAAATACTGATAAGTCATGTAACCTTTTCTCAGATCAGGGGGAAAAAACTGGAACTCACCTTCTGTTAAATCTATGAAGCTATTGTCTATGACAGGAGAAGGAATGGAAATCCCCATTGCTTTCCGGATTCCATACATGCTTACTATGTCACCTGGGGTTACTTGCTGTGCAAGTTCTTTCAGATTGTTGGTCACCTGTTCAGCTAGGGAAAAGAGTATTGAAATTAAATGAAATAGAGTTTGTGATACTAAACATTGTTTCATAAGATAATTTCATTCAAGTCCAAAAGAACACAAATTGTACCTGCTTTTGTTGTGGCACTAAGCACTCATGAAACAATTTGTCACACTATATGAAAAGTTCTTCAATTCTAACAAACCCAAAACTCTAATGCTGCCACATTTTTACTAACGTTATCAACATACCCAAATGCATTTCTCTGTAAGATGGTCCCAAAAGGCAAATCATATTAGGAGGAGGTCTGGTACTCAGACGTTCATTCTGAGCCTCCTGAAGTTCTCTGAGTAATTTAGTGGTTTCATCAAGTTTTCTCTGGAATACTTCAGCCTCTGCTTGTGAGAAAAAAACATGTTGAAAAAACAAGGGCCGGCAAGGAACATTCACCCAACATTTGACACTGTGCAGGACTCTAATGTAACCTTGTCATTGAGTGCAAAAAGTTTATACGTTACCTTTCTCGTAGGAAGAACACAAATTAGCTCAGCCTTCTTTATTCCTTGCCCAGGATTAACTATTACTTACTCAGAGTTAAATGCAGTAGTTCCTAACTTTTGAATATGGGGAACAATTATCAGCAAAAAACTCAGACCCTCTCTTTTCCCTGCCCACCCACATGTATAATAGCTGCATTTATTCTGAACAACGCTGGAGCTAAATAAAATTTAAAATGACAGTGTTTGGTATTTATGTCAAGTTGTAGACCTCTTGAGAGAGCTCCACATTCTCTTCTGAGGGGCCTGCAGAAGCACAAAGGTTGGAAATCACTGCTTCCATGAGACATTAAATCTTGACATGGTATCAGGGTTCTTTGGTTAATTTCACCGCTCCTATCAGGAAACTCACCTTCAGAATCAAAAATCTCAATCTGGGCTCCAAAGTTTGTTACTGCCTTTAGTGCTGTAAGTCTGTCCTTATTAGTACTAGAGTCCAAAGAACCAGCTGAGTCTGTTTCTGTAACCTGTCAAAAACCAAAACAAAACAAAAACAAAAACAAAAAACCCTCCTCCAATTGTTTAAGCCTGTTAAGCTGGATAATTGGAAACTGAAGATGAATAAGATGGCTTGTGGATGAACTTTGCCTAGACACATATTTCTGCTCAGTAGTCATAACTTTTGAGTCTGGAAAAATGATTTCATAAGCATCCTTTCAAAATGTTAAGCTCAAACCCGAGCAAAAATAAGTGCATAAATCTTTTCATCTACAGGATGTACAATGTGCCTCATTTCTTAACGTAATCTACTCTAGAGCAGGAGTAGCTCATGCCATTTTGTTTTGACTTGTAATACTGTTTTTTAAAACCCTTAAAATTTTCTGTCTTGGTAACAACTAAGACAGAAAGGCAAGGGCTAGGCAAATGAGATCAAGTAACTTGCCCAGAGTTACACAGCTAGGAAGTGCCTGAGGCCAGATTTGAACCCCGATCCTCCTGACTCTAGGTCTGGCACCCTATCCATTGTGCTGCCTAGCTGCCCCAATTTATAATTTTTAATATAAAAACAGGAGGATTTTCTAGCTCATCCTATTAGACAGTGTTAAAATACATTTTTCTTTGCTAGCAGTCTATCCCATGATAATGCTTGAATTTTTAAGAGTAGATAGTTAATATAAGAGAGTTTCTACCTCCTGAAGGCAAGACATCAGGATTGACTGGGAGAATGAAATCAATTCTAAAACACTGAGATTTTAGTTTTAGAATCAAAACACTTAAAATTCTCCTTTTTAGGAAGAGATCAACCTAGAAAATGTGCTCAAGTTTCTAGAACAGTAGTCATTTAAAATACAATGTTACCAACTAAGTCTTTTAGAGGATTTTTTTGTCCAGATAAATATATTTTTAAAAATTATATACAGTCACCTCCATGTCTTTTGCACTGTCAAGACTACCATTCTGGGTTTCACCTTCAGGTACTGGCTGTAAGGAAAAGAAAATAAGAACTTCTATTACTACATCAATTGAAAAGGGAAACTAGTAAAACAGGAACACGTGTATGTTCTATAAAATTAAGAGACATTAGACATATAGCAAAAGATAAGCTGCAAAACACTGTAGTAAGAAATTTTTTAATGATGCTTTGAATTACAGGTTAAATGAACCAGATCCTTAGTAAACTGCCAGGTAATTGTCACTTTTAAGGATTCTCATAGATGAATGCACTTAACTAATGATTTCAGGATAGACTGCTATGCCTAACAGAAAACAAAAAAGCCCTCACACTCAAAAACTGTTTTGTTGTTAGTTTGATAAACCAATGACAATGGAGGGAAGAGAATCTTAGGATCTGTTCTATTAGCAGATTTGATGGGTTCACTTGCCTTAAGCTTACCACAAAGGAGGAATTTTATCTTCTTGAGACTTTTTCAGAACATAGTCTGGGGAAAGGGAACCTAATATGGGGTTGTATTAAAACAAAAGAAATGATAGTAACACTTTTCTTTTTGGAAGGATTCTTAAAAATATTGAGATGCATACAGAAAGTAGGCCAAAAAGAAAGACAGTTTTGCAAGTTACATGTTCAAATGCTCCTTTTCTGTTCCACTTTATATATTTCAAAATTCTCATTTTATTTGATCTTAAGTTCAGAAGAAAAAAAAGAAAGTGGACTGCAAAGTGTACCTTTGTTATCTGCCATATTTAAAAGCCAAATGATATTTATATAAACCTTCCATTTGAAATTATATTAAATCTCTATTCATTCAAGTTCATTGGAGAGGAAATATGCCTTTCTGGAATGATGAAAAATTTAGCAGAACTATCATTTAAGTTGGGTAGTTAAAGTGGTTGGTTTACCAGAACTTCTGAACAGATGGATGCCTGAACATAGCAACTGGTTGGCCGTTAATATGCTGATGCTCCAAGCAGCAGGGTTGAAGTTAGTCCCCAAAGAACAACAGCAAAAACCAGTAATGTATAGACAGAGGAAGTTTGTGAACATCACCTACTATTAATGTTGCACATACAGCCTCTGACAGTGTTCTTGGCATTCACTTCATCTTTCTATGGCCTCTTGAGACATAAGAGAAATTGGAGAGGCAGTAGTGAAAACTTCACTAGTAAAAGCAACACAAATTTTGTGAAAACCCCACCCCCAACAACTCTTTCCTATCTCATTAGTCACTGTTTTTGTTTAGCTGTTTTTTCTAAAGGCGTGTCTGCTTCTTCATGACCCGAGTTGGGGTTTTCTTGGCAACGATACTGGAGTAGTTTACCATTTCCTAATCCAGAAGAAGAAACTGAGGCAAATGCTGATGAGTCTTCCCAACTTTAGGCCAGGCACTCTATCCCATCTAGCTGTCCCTATTAGTAAATGAAGCCAAATGAAACAATTCCATCTCTTGGTTTGGGACTGGGAGACAGATTAAGTTCCTCTCTAAATGAAAGAACTGTGTTTGTCTGATACAGGAAAAAGTAGGCACTACATAATTATAATCAGTTTAATTTCAACCAAGTTAGTATGCAAACATTTCACAACCTTATGTTCCTAAGGATAAGAAAAACTAATGTAGATAGAAACTCAAGTTCAATTCTTCAAAAGTCTTTAGGCCAGAAATCCTAGCAGCTGAGTTATTAGTTTCCGTTCATTGTTCTCCACCCATGACCTCCACCTTCCCTGGGTGGGGCTGTTTTTTTAAGATGAAGAAAATTTGGTTTTGATATCGGTTAATACCATAGTTTCATAACACTAAGTGACTGATGCTTGGAAACCATGATGAATTGTCCTGTCTTAATTTATTATAGTTCTTACCGTCTCAAGCTCTCTGAGGGTTCGAGAATGTCCTCCTTTTGTTAAAACATCCAATAAACTATCTGCCATAACATACGGATAATCTTGTGATGTGGCCAAAAACTCATGGATACTAGAAAAGAATTTTAAAAATAACTTTTACATAAATTATCTCTATAGACTTAATCTTGTTTACGATGGCTAATTATACAAAAATTACAGTAAACTAAGAGGCAATTGTTCTAATATCTGACATTTTGTTCAGTAAGATTAGAATTTTCATATTTTCTATTGATTTCTTCACTACTATATGATGAGGGAGACAAATATTTTAGAATTTGATGAAAACACTTGCTGAAATGCTAAAGGGAATGATATGGAAGATTTATACTATCTGCAGGTGAGACATAATTATATAATTTCTATTATTACACATAATATAATATAATATGACATATGTATATATAAAATCATAAAATTTCTCAAATGCCTACTATGTGCCAGATTCTGGAGAGAGAAAACAACATCTAAAACCCCTAGCTTCAAGGAGCTTACATTCTATTTGGGGAAAGTAGAGAGAAAACTATAGGTAGACAGTAGAGTGCTTTATAGGTCAGATTAGAAAGCCTCTATTTTATCCCAGAAGCAAAAGCCTTGAATCTTTAAGCAGAGAAGCGATATGACTAGACCATTGATTCTAGAAAATTATTTTGGTGACTATGTCTAGGCTGGATTGGAGAGATGCTAGTAAAAGAAGAGAGTTCAGTGAAGAAGTTATTACAATAGTCCAGCAATAGGTTATAAACACATGAATTAGAGTGGTGGTTGTGTTGAAAAGACTTGAGAGACCCTGAGTTCTAATCAATAAGACTTGGTAATTTTCACTGAGAAGCTGAGGGAAAAGGAAGAGTTAAAGATGATCCTGAGATTTTGAAAAAGGGCATGCTAGCAGATGATAGCACCTTTCAGAGAACTAGGGGAGTCTGAAACACTGGCAAGTGGAGAGAGAAAGATCATCAGTTCTGTTTGGGACATGTAGAACCAGTCAGAGACAAGACATCTAGGTTAAAATGTTCAGTAGCTGATTTGGAACTTGAGTTCTGGAGGGATAATCAGGCAATATGTTATGCATTTTACAAAGAATTTATGGTTGCTGATGAGATCACCAGTGTGTAAATAGAGAAAAAAAGGAGGTAGGTTGGGACAAATACTTGGATGACATCCATAATTAGGGGATAGACAGTGCATGACAATCCAGCAAAGGAGTTGGGAATGGCTGGATAGGTAGGTGAACCAGGAGACATGCTGTCATGGAACACACTAAGGAGGAAATATCAAGGAGAAAGAGTGGGAGCTGGATAATGGCATCAAAAACTGCAAAAATTTGATGTAGAATGAGGAGAAAAGGTAATTAAACCTGGCAGTTAAGAGATAATTGGTAACCTTTGAGAGAGAAGTTTCAATCTAGTGTTGAGGTTACAACCCAGATTTCAAATGAGAAGTAAGGAATGTAAAGATGTTGAATGTAGCTAATTGCATAAGGAGAAAGATACAGGATGATAGCTTGAAGTAATGGCAAGATCAAGTATAGGGAACACTTTGTTATTGTAGGTGGTGAGGAAGGAGCCAGGATCAAAGGAAAGATTAAAGATGAGAGGGGGAAAAGCAGAAAGAAAAGGGTCCTGGAGGAAACTAAAGGGAATGGGATCAAGGTTACAAGTTGAGGGCTTAGCCTTGACAAGGCCACCTCTTCTTCAAAGATTGGAGCAAAGGAGGAGAAGATAGATGACAATGTACGATGACAATGTACGATGACGTTATCCTACAGGTCCATAGACTAAGATTGTTTTTAAAACAATTTTAGGGAAAGTTATTGCCAGTGATCTGGACCAGGAAAGCAGATCTCCCAGAGAAAATACTGTGATGACCATCATGATTGCAGATGAACTAAAAAGATGAGAGCAGTAGAGGATGTCCCCAGAAATCAGAAACTATACCATAAGACTCTAAGTGAGCCTTTGGATATAATGAACTGAACTGTGGGGGTTGGGCCCTCTATCTGTTCTTCCCATGAGCCAATATTATATTTTGATTGTAAAACCCTTGTGCCAGAAAAGGAGAATGTCCCATAATGGCTCCCTGTCAACGTGTCTATCAATCATTTTTAACATGTTAAGAAACACCCAAATATAGTTAGACTTTCCAAAAAAATATATAATATCTTTAGACCCTTATGTATCCTGGTGAGACAATCCTGAAATGTATAGATATTATATATGGAATGATTCACTGGGGAGACTAACACATCTCCCAATGAATCAGAGGGAGTATTGTGAAAATTTAACAGTAGCCTGGACCCCTTTTATTTCTCTAGTTACTTTAAGATCAGCCTTGGATTTTATAGGGAAAGTTTCAAATTGAGTTTGAAAACCCATTCTCTAAGCTCCACTTCGATTGAATTAAGAACAAAAGTTGATGTTTATAAGTCCACAAATTACTTAAGATAAGGGGATGAATATGCATTCTAGGGGGAAATCAGAGGCCTCCTGGCTCTCAGGTGCTAGAAAGATGCTAGCTTCTTATCTCACTTGACTCCTGGCATTTGGAAGATCCTCTGATCAGATTGAGGTCAGTTTGCCAAATCAGAGGGACTCAGAAAAGTGATGTTACTGAAAGTATAAGTTTGGGTCTGGAAGGGAAGTTGGGCTCTTTGGCTAAGATTTTTGGAGCAAGATAGTGTTCTTGAGAATAGCTCTGGAGTCAGGTGGAGGTCTGGTAAGGGAATGGCTAGCCACATGTGGTGAAAGGTTTTTTCTTTTTCTGACCTCTTTTAATTTATTTAATAAATAATTGTAACTTAAGATATATCCTCCACAGAATTTTAACCTTCACAGTAGAAGAGTAATTTTGAAGTAGGGAGTAGGGCAGCTGAGGACCTACCTGGAATTAGAGAAAATGAATTGATAGTGAACTTAAATGGCACATTAGTATACATCTTCTCTGGTGGTATTCAGAAGTACTAGAGTTGGAATAGAGAAGATGAAGAATGGAAGTGATTCAGGGTCATGATTAGAAAAGCATGTGGAGGGACAAGGGTCAGAGGAATCAGAGGTGGAAGACAGGACACAGTGAAAGAAGGTGAGGAGAGACTAGAGGTGTCAGTAAAGACAAAGAACAGGTCTGAGAGGAATGAGACAGAGGGAAACCTATAAAGACAGGAGACTATGATCCAAGAGGGAGGAATGTGAAGGTCAGAATTATGGAGATTGCATTGCTTTGGGTTATAGTGAAACATGAAGTATCATTATTACTATGTATATGTGAGGTTGAGAGGAGATGTAGGTCATGATAGTTAAGATTGATGAGCTGGAGTCCAGGGTACTCTAGGTGACTGCAACATGTATATTTAAGTCCCTGAAGATGAGGGCAGGGGTTGAGAAGGACAGGAAGACTTTGAACCAGGTTATGAACTTGTGGAAGGAGTTAACATTCTGGAGGTGGGTAGATTACAATAACAAGATTCTAGATCAGGTGATGGAGATGAAGTAAACAACAAAAGAAGAGGTTGCTGAGTGATAACTATAGAAGGATTGAGATAGAAGTGACAGTAGAAAGGAATATAATGATGTTTCCTTCTGGTCTAGTATATAGTGGAACAAGGAGTTATAAAAGAGTGGGGCTTCCTGTTAGTATAAACTCCTATGGCTGCTTCTTGGTTCTGACCAATTATGTCTTCTGTGCTTAAAAAAAAAAAAAATACCCAGTCCCTTTTCAAATCCTACAATCTGCAGCTTCTGACCAGGGTTTCTTTTCCTCACCCAGAAACAAACTATTTTACCCATATCCTTTTGACTGTAAAGGAAGCACACAATCCTCAAAAAATTTTCTTAGGATTTTTTGGGTAGTAACAATAGGAAATAGAAAAGGGGATAAAAGGCTTAATCATAACCACACTGTGCTTATTCTTCCTACCATTAAAAAACAACTGGTTCTGGTATGGAAAGATACCTCATTGGGCCTTGGTTGTTCAAAGGACTGCTGTAATATTCCTGAATGTTTCAGAGAAAACCAAACTCATTCTGATTTAAGCATTTCATCATGGAATCTAGATTGGGACTGAGGTTAGGCCAGCTGGATGGGGGCTGGGAAAAAAATGGAGAAGTCTCTGAGGCTTACCCACCTTCCTCCTTCTCAGTCAGTTCTGCCACCTTATACTCAAAAAGTGAGAAGCCAGATGGACAGGGAAACCAGAGTGGAGGGGTGGAATGGGGAAAGGCAACAGAAATCCCAAGGACAGCATTCCATATTTAAAAAGCCTAGTTAAGTTGGGCACTGATTACATATAGATAATTTAATAACTCAAACAGAAGAATTTTAGGTACATAAAAACATATCTTACTGGCATGTAATCATTTTAGGAAAATGTAATGCCAGACTACTAATGAATTGGTGACTCACCTGAAACCACCTGAAAGATTAGAATCTTCCCCATAAGTTGTGTAGATTAAATCAGAATCATCCTTGCTGATATTTGCAAATGTAGAATCATAGTTGGGTGCATAAGAACTGTAGGGTCCATAATTCAAGTATAACACTGTTGAATAATAAAAAACACTACTACTACTTTGCTTTTTTACAACACGAACCAGCCTATTTCTATTAATCACTGCCTTGAATTAAAGATGTCTAATTGTCTTCCCCCACCAGGGAGTCACAAAGTTAAAAGTGGCATGTAAAAATCAATACCCCTAAACACAATGACATTCAATTTTTGACATTATGCATAATATATTTACATTATATTTATATTAGATAAGGTAATATGATTTTGCCAAAACAGTTAAAGATTATGATGTTCTTTCCTCACCTTCCTCCTCCTTTCAGTGCCTAAAAGGAGAATGATATAAACTATTATTCTCAGGTCTTACCTGGAGTAACTTTATTCCTTTTGTCCTCTTTGAAGCCCTGCAGTGTATTGACTCCAGACTGAAGTCTTCCAGTTGTCATTCCCAATCTTACAGGACAATAGCCAGGTTCTGAAGAAGAAATTCAAGTATGAGACAGGAAAGCAGTAGCTGTGGGAAGAACTAAATTTACTGCTGTATCTAATATCAGGGGTCTCATTCTAAACAATAGGACTCAAAAGTTGGACAAATAATGCTGCAGACCTTTTTTCAAAAAAGTTTTTGACTTAAAATTTAAAGAAATATTTTGTTTTTTTTTCTGAATTTGACAATTACACAACAAACCTGAACATTTCCAAATATAAAGAGTATTGTATATGAAACTATGAATCTCGTTTCATATAGCTTTAAAAAAAATACATGCTAAATTTAGCATGTTAATTTTAAAATGGGATTCTTAACGTTGGATAAATGATTTTTTTAAAAAAAAGTTTTGATAACTGTATTTTTTTTTAAACCCTTGTACTTTGGTGTATTGTCTCATAGGTGGAAGATTGGTAAGGGTGGGCAATGGGGGTCAAGTGACTTGCCCAGGGTCACACAGCTGGGAAGTGGCTGAGGCCGGGTTTGAACCTAGGACCTCCTGTCTCTAGGCCTGACTCTCACTCCACTGAGCTACCCAGCTGCCCTGATAACTGTATTTTAATGTAATTGACTTCCTATGCATTCAAACATTATTCTGA
Source organism: Gracilinanus agilis (assembly GCF_016433145.1). NCBI lineage: Eukaryota > Metazoa > Chordata > Mammalia > Didelphimorphia > Didelphidae > Gracilinanus > Gracilinanus agilis. Next base: position 299,130,094 of record NC_058131.1, on the reverse strand, counting down.
AAAGGGATCTATGTCACAAAAAAGTTTCTCATTTGTTCTAAAAAGATATCCTGCTTAGCTATTTCCTTCTAAACTTCCTTCTGTTCATTAAAAAAAAAAAGCTTTACTGAACACTTTTTCATCCTTTCCTTTCTTCTTTCTACCTCCCTTCTTCTTTTGTTCTCCATCTGAACAAAACAACAACAAAAAAACCTCACCAAAAATCTCTTACTTGAAGTAAGTTACTAAATTCCCACAAAACAGGTTATTGTGGACCTTTTAAAAAAGAAAGTTAGTCTGGCATAATGGAGAGAGGGCATCACCATCCTTTTAGACATCCGGGTTCACATCAATGCCATCCCTGACTCTACACTTTCCTTCACCTTTCATATCCAATCAGTTGCCAAATTTCATTGTTTCAACCTCCATGCCTTCTGCATTTGTGCTCTTCTCTCTATTGCCACTGCCACCTAAGTTCAGGGCTTCAACATCTCTCATCTGGACTACTGAGCTAGCCATCTTCTAACTGATCTCACTGCCTCAAATCTCTCCTTTCTTTAAGCCATCTTCTTGGATGGAAGCTGCCAAAGTGATTTTCTTTCAATTGCAGACGCCATCCATGTTCCTCCCTCACCCAGCTCCAATGGCTCCCCCATTGCCTTTAGAATCAAATATAAATTGTTCTGTTTGGCTTTTAAAGTTTTTCACACTAGCCCCTGCCTTGTTCTAAACTCCTTTTTGCTCCCTCTTTGTAGAGCAGCAATACTGGTTTTCTCGCTGTTACTCCACCATTTTCTAAAATTGAACAAAGCATCTACTAACCACATGCCAAGCACTGTACTAAGAGCCAGGAAATAAAAACAGGGTAAATGAAGCCATTCTCACTATACTTATGATTTCTTTAAACATATTCGATTTCTTTTCTCCTAGCCATTCCTCATGACTAGAATGTACCCACGGGGCAGCTGGGTGGCTCAGTGGATTGAGAGCCAGGCCTAGAGACTGGAGGTCCTAGGTTCAAGTCCGGCCTCGGACACTTCCAGCTGTGTGACCTTGGGCAAGTCACTTGACCCCTATCACCCACCCTTACCACTCCTGGGCTAAGGATGGTCCCTAGCCGGGATGAAAAAGGAGGAGGGTTGGGCGTGGGGCTAGCAACCCCACCCTGTAAAAACTACATCTGCTAAAGAAACTGCAACCTAAAATAGGGGCAGCTGGGCTAGCTCAGTGGATTGAGAGCCAGGCCTAGAGACGAAAGGTCCTAGGTTCAAATCCGGGCTCAGACACTTCCCAGCTGGGTGACCCTGAGCGACCCATTGCCTACTGGTTGTGGCCCTATGCTCCTAGAATGGAGTCCCAGGATAAAAAAAAAAAAAAAAAAAAGAATGTACCCACTCCCTCTTAGTTCCTTGTTTTCTTTAAAATTCAGCTTTAACAAGAGTTCCCATATGAAGCCTTGCCTGGTTCTCCAGCTACTAATGTCTTCCCCTTAAAAAACTTATCCTATACATATACTCTGAAAATTATTTCTATATATATGTCTCTTGTAATAGAATGTAAGCTCCTTGAGGGTAAGGACAATTTTCATTTTTTGTCTTTATATTCTTAGAATCTAGCACAGAGTAGGAGCTTAATAAAAGCTTGAGGTGGCTGTCAGGCAGAGCTGGGTTTAAATCCCTTCTCTGATACATGTTACAGCAGTAAAAATCAGGGGCAGCCATTAGAATGTAAACAATGATAATAATAATGGTGACAATAGCTAAACATTTATATAATGCTTTATGGTTTGCAAAGCACTTTACAAATTTTGTCTCATTTTATTCTCAAAACAACCTGAGAGGTAGATGCTATTATCATTCCCATTTTACAAATGAAGAAACTGAGACAGATAGCAGTTAGGTGATTTGCCTAGGATTACACAGCTAGTTAAATGTTGGAGGTCAGATTTTAAATCAGGTCTTTCAGACTCCAGGTCCAGCACTCTGTTCACTATGCTTCCTAGTTATCTATAACTAGATATTTAAAATTAAGTTGTGGAGTATGGGTATAAGCAGAAAAATTTGGAGTATTGAACAGGTAACCTTGGATAAAAACCTGACCTATGTGTCTACAATAACATTTCCTGACTCTTCTCTTATTTTACAGATAAGGAAACTTGGGTCTAGTCAGGTCAAGTGATTGGCCCAAGGATCACAAAGCTAGAATGGCAGAGCTGGGAAATGACTCTAGATCTCTATACTTCTTCCTGGCCCAGGTGAATTTTCTTTAAAAATAAATTTATGTGGGGCAACAGGGCAGCATAGTGGATTATGAGCCAGCCATAGAGATGGGAGGTTCTAGGTTCAAATATGGTCTCAGACACTTCCTAGCTGTGTGACCCTAGGCAAGTCACTTAACTCCCATTGCCTAGCCCTTATTGCTCTTCTGCCTTGGAACCAATACACAGTATTGATTCTAAGGCAGAAGGTAAGGTTTTTAAATAAGCAAACAAATAAATAATAAACGTGCTAGCCAAGATGGCTGTTGGAGCAGTAGATTAACAACCTGGCTCCATCATATCTCTTCTAGCAAAAATCTGAACTTCATACCAGGTTGAATAATGAACAAGAAAGCCAATGAAAAGCTAAAGGAAGCATCTTTTTCTAACCCAGCACTGAGGGCAAGAGAAAAGAAGGTGCTGGAAAAGATAGTGCAGAATCAGAATGACAAGGAAATAGGCAAAGGACATATGTAACTGGCAAAGTTCTGAGGCAGTAAGAGTGGAGCGCTCCTATGCAGAAAGGGTGGGGGCTTTAGATGCCCTAGGAATGGCACAGGAGTATGGTTACATTTAAAAGTGGGACAGGCTAGGTGCTCTGATGTCCCTAACATTGTCTTGAGATTCCAGAAAAGAATCTCAAGGTCTAAAAATCTAAAGCTAGCCTAATTCCAGCAGGTGAAGGTCATCAATGAAACTCAGGCAATCCTTGGATGAGACCAAACAGAGCCAATCATCCCAGTGAAAGGGGCAGGAATAGGGAAAGCATGGTCCTTGCACAAAGTCTCAATTGAGTAATGAAAGCTGGAGATATGAATAAAATCAAAGAAAACACTGATGGGAAATGAAAATTATTGTACTTCTAGAGATCCGAATGAAATAATAATTCTGTAAAAATTATTAACAGAGATTCTTGGAAAAAGTGGATTTTCCAAAGCACTACACAAATACCTAAGAAGCAATAAAGCAAGAGATAAAATGAAAACTCTTAAGGAAAGGAGTAGAAAGAGAATAGTTTAGAAAAAGTGGTAAACTTTGTCCGAGAAATGTATTTCTTAAAAACTAGAACTGACTAACCAGAAATGAAAGTTGCTAGGAGATAGCAACAAATAATAGAACAAAGTTAAAAGACTGGAAAAAATGGAAGAAAATGTAAGATAATTGTTATAAAAAAAACTGACTTAAGAAATTCATCAAGGAGAGATAATTTAAGAATCACTGAATTGTTTGGAAAATGATTTTTTAAAAACCCTGGACACTGTATCACAAATAAAAACTACTCAAATGTATTAGAATAAGAAGGCAAAGATAGAAAAAATCCAAAAATCACCTCTTGAAAGGAACCCAAAAAGAAAAAGTCTAAGGAATATGATAGCAAAACTCCAAAGCTCTGATATTAAAGGAGAAATATTGCAAACATCCAGAAAGAAACAGTTAAAGTACTAAGGAACACAGAACTTCTCTACTGCAGCTTCTACTGCAAATGAATAGAGATCTTAAAATACAATATTTCAAAAAGCAAAAGATATAGACTTACAGTCAAAGGTAAATTAATTTCAAAATATTCTCTGAATAGAAAGGAAAATTCAGCTTATAGTTACATCTCAATGGAAACATTTGTTAAATTCCAACCATCTATGCACAGATTTGGTTTTACTAAGTAACTTTCTGATTTGATTTCCTCAATGGACCAACAAAGGAATACTCTACTAAGAAGTCCTCATCTTGAAGGATTTTGCAGTATATTTCCCACCATAAATTGCTGAATTAATCTTTTATTATAATCCAGTCTCACAGAGCTTAAGTAGTCAATTTTCATCAGGGTAATCACCTTTTATGAGATGGCAATAAAGGTTTCGGACCCGAGCCTAAGCTGTAATAAACTTGAGGGGAGGGGCTCCATAATATTATAATAGTTTTTGTAGTGTAAAGGACATTGAACATATTTTTAAATGAATTAGAGCAGGTCCTAAAATACATATCAGACAGAAAATCTTGAGACCCCTCCCTTCTGCCCTTCCCTAAAACAAGACCACTGTACACTTTTTGATGCGTGATTTCTTTCAGGTAGATTTAGAGAAAGACTTTATTCTTAGCAATTCTTACCAGAAAGGAATCTGGAACTTAAAAAATGAATTTTTGTATTGAAAAAGGACCATCTTTTCTTTTTATTTTATACTTACTGATAATTTGCATAAAACTCATAACAAAGGTTATGTCCTGAATCATTCTCCTGAGTATTGAAAAGACTAAAATGAATTAAATTTCAACATTAAGACAGTTCTGTAACATTTCTTGTGCCAGCACTGTCACACTAGCCATATTTAGTAAAAAGGATGCCCATGGGGCATTTAGATGAACTCGTGTATTTCCTTTACCTTTCTAAAGATAACAAGGCAAGATCATTTGTTCAAAAGATATGTTTTAAAGTGACAAACACATTAAATTCCTTAAGTGATTTTCTACATATGTTTTCATTAAAACATAGAAACCAATTCAAAATACTCAATTCTAGAGCTAGAAGGGGCCTCAGAGATCATACTGTCTATTCTCAACTGGCATTTATATGGTGCTTTGAAGTTGACAGGGGGCTTTACATCTGTTATCTCATTTGATGCCCACAACAACCTGTGAGGTAGATACTGTTATTATTTGCATTTTAGGGATAAGGAAACTAAGGATGAGAGAGTAAGTGAACTGGCCAGAGTCACTGTAAGTGACTCTAATAATATCTGAAGTAGATTTAAATTCAGGTCTTCTTGACTTCAAGTTCAGTACTCTAATTACTATCCACTGACCAAATAACTTCCACAGATGGAGAAACAGAGGCCCAAATGGGTTAAGTGAATTGCTCAAAGTCAAACAGCCAATTATGGACAAATCTGGGATTAGAAAAATTATTCTAGTGTTCTTTGCAGTATACTACTATTCTCCGTGCAAAGAATGTTGTCTGTATAGATATAACATAAGTGGTGGGAAAAGGCAAGCCTTGGGAAAAGATAAAATGGCCAGAAGTCAAAGATGGGCCACTTTCTCAGATGAGAGAAGATAAGGCTTTAAGCTTATTAAGGAGAGATTAATATCTGTAATAGGCCTTAAGTGGAATAAAGAGTCATAGCCTTTTTCAATGTAATATGAATCAGGACTTGTAATTGTAAAAGTATTATCTTCTGGCACAGATATTAGTCCTAAACATTTATTTTACCTGTAAGAGTGGTTGCTGAATAAGAAATAAGCTCGAGGCCTTTATGAGCTTTAAAATCTTTAATTTTGATTTTTCAAATCTTATGTTAAAAGGAGAGATGGCATTCAAAAAAGTTGTGACATCAACTTCTTATAATAGTACTGAATGACTTTTTATATATATGCTTACACAAAAAGATAATGCTATATATATTGCATCATCAGATGATACTGACTGACAATAATGCATCTAGGAGGCTATAACCATGATGGTTTAATTTTTTATTCTGAAGAGAGAAGAAAATAACAAAACCCCTTTGCTATGATGATTCCTCATACAAAAGGATCTGAAGATAAAAAATGAACTTTGGATTTGTTCAGAAAGGGTGCCACTTCTTCCTACAGGTTTAAATTTTCTGATAATTTATGTAAAATGTGTAAAAGCTATACTTTCAAGTTTAATTTAATTTGTTTTAAAAACCTAAAGCTTTTGAGATACTACTTGAAATAACTGGAAATACCTATGAAATAATTTTGAAACTAAGGTTGGGAATCATGACTAAGACATATACTAAATGTTCTAGGACAGTGATGGGCAAACTACAGCCCGCAGGCCAGATGCGGGGGAGCCCAACATTATTCCTAATCTGACGAGTACAATGAGAAGGATACAATACAATGAAACTTCGAAAAAGTTGCCTTAGAAATAGACTGACAGATGAGCATTTCCTTTCCTTTGGCCCCCTCTTTAAAAAGTTTGCCCATCATTGTTCTATGAGCTTTTTTACTTTCTAAGTAAAGGTCAAACTTTTATACCTACTTATTTTAGGCTAACTAGAAATTAAGTTAGTGGTAAATGACATACTTCTAGTATACAATCCACTGTCTCACTAAGTTTTTTAGGGATAAAATGTTGCACTATTTTGGAGGAACACTAACCTATTTCAGTGGCCTGCATGGATTTAAGAGTTAAGTATCAGATTGTTAAGCTTGCTTTTCTATTTGACCGACATACCTCCTGCAATAGGGTCCACAGGATTAAGAAGTCCTAATGTTGTGGTTCCATCTGGTTTTCTTCTTTCAAACTCACACTAAAATGAAATAAAACATTGAAATGAAGGATTAAACTGTTTTGTAATATGTTCTGGGGATTTCACACATATGGCATAAAGTAGGAAAAAGCTTAGCTTTAGCTTTACTAAACATAATGTTGTTACAATTGGATATTATATCCCATTAATTAAATTTCCCTGTCCACATATACGATGTCCCCAGTATAAAGGGGCACCTAATAGTGATTGTGAAGTCATATATGTTTTAAATATTTCACTTTTAAGTTCACTCATCATCAAACAGCATGATTACAAAGAAAAAAATATTAGCATTAAATTTCAGTTACAACACATATTGTATCATTTTAGAGTATATTTAACAATTCACTAAAATTTAATGAGAATAAAACCAACAGGATATTTTATATACAAATGCATTTTTAGCTTTTATTTTTTGAGTTTTTTTTGGTTAGTGAAAACTATAGGACTAGAAAGGATGAATATAAACTATGAAATCAAGATACTAAGTTTAAAAAATGGGACACAAAATTATAATGAGAATCAACAAGAGTAGAAGAATAAACAATAAAGAAGACAGGAAAATATTAATTACCTGACTATTTATAAGCCTTCTGGTCAACTTTCCCCCAGATTCTTTAACAATGCGGTCAATTTGCTCTTGTTCCCTTTCTAAGTTATTGTTTTTAAATTTATCTTCAAGCATATCTTTGTCTTTCCTAAAAAGAAACATTAATACCAAGTTAAAAAAGAGAAGTGGAAAAAGTATTCAAATGAATTCCAAATATGGGTAACAACTATAGTGAAAAAGTGTGCTCTATTATCACCAACTGAAGATTCCTTTATGATATGGTAAAAGGCTTCAATCCATACTTATGGTATATTAAATTAAAACTCCTTTTATGGCTTAGTTTTCTAGAAATACACCAAGGTTTTTTGGGGGGTGGGGTAGGGTAGGGTAGTATAAGGTGCACAGGAAGACTCAGAAAAATGTTCATTTTCTTTATAGCTGCATTTTTTAGATAATATGTTCCTGTGTGTAACAAAGTGAATCTTTTATATATTCCTTTCCCGAATAATCAAAATGAGCTAAATGGCAGCTAAATGGTTGGAGTCAGGGGGAGGGGTGATACCCACAGATATTTCACTATTCTGTTTAAGAAGTGTTATAATAGGGGCAGCTAAGTGGGGATAGAGAACTGGGCTTTGAGATGGGAAGTCCTGGGTTCAAATCTGGTTTCTGATGCTTCCTAGCTATGTGACTCTGGGCAAGTCACTTACCCCTCTCATCCCCTCACTGCCTAGCCCTTACTGCTCCTTCTGCTTTGGAAGCAATATTCAGGATCAATTCCAAGACAGAAGATAAGAGTTAAAAAAAGTGCTATAACAACACTTGGCTTTATTCATGATTCTTTTTAAATAAACCATATATAGGTAAAACTTATTAACAAAACCTGGCAATGTTATGTGGCTAACATATTTCATAACTATCTTAATAAGAAAATCTATTTGAAATAGGTTTGTAAATTGAGTTTGGACAAACACAACTTTCTGTGGGGATGAGGGGAGAGGACTGGAAGGGATAAGAGTAACATGTTATTAAGTCAGATTTTCTTGATATATGTCATGCATACTCCCTGTCTGATAGCAGAAAAACAATGATCATGGATAGTTATAATCAGTAAGATCTGGTTATTTTCCTACAATAATTTATGAAGGTGCTTTACTTTTTATTTTCCTTATTTGGACTTTTGAAAACTTTAATATCATTGTCCAAAGAATCATCTTTATCTTTTAGTAGATAGCCATTGTCTTCCCCACTCTGTTGTATTTCCATCTTGTCTTTCTGCTTCCGAGTCTTCTGCAAGTCGGCCATGAAGTCTATACTCTGTTTCAGGCTTTGAATTCTTTCCTATGAACAAACCAAAATAAAACATACATATGTATAAAACATATGGATATACATATGAATATTATTAGGGATTCTTGCATTAATCCTTAATTAAGTAAACTTTTCTAGAGAGAATATACATACATCAAATATTTTGTAACTGTTTAGCAACATGTCAAATAGGGAAGAGTATATTAGCAATAAAAAATTAATAAGTAGAAAATCAAAACAATCAAACTGAATTTCTATGTGTTCTTCTCTAAAAGATTCTTCAACCCATTAAACTAGTAAAAGAAAAAAAATTAGGGCAATTATTCTTTAATTTCCTAAAGTCTCAGAATATTTACATAAGAAAAAGCAGGAACTGGAAATGTATTTTGAAGGACTATATCAATCAAATCATAATAGATTAAAATGTTATATTTGTTATCAAGAGCTATGTTTTCTAAGAATCATTAATTACATGTTAATCCTAGGAAACTGGAAGAATCATCATGTTCAGTCAACACAGGGGTCCATGAAGAACTGGTATGTTTTTTGTGAGGAAATAACATACTCCTAGGGCTGTCAGTCTATTTTCTGCCTCATAAGGTAAAGCTACAATTTTAAAATATTGCCCAAATAAGTTCTTTGATCCTATTTTCTGAATTTGATTTTCAAATGCCTATTGTGGCAATATATTACAATTACTTCTTTCATACCTTCTGGAGTAAGAGCTAGAGAGAACATTTAGTTCCTCCCAAGTACCTGGCCATACATATGCATAGAGTATAGATCAGCCAAGTGTACTGGCACATGGAGACTATGTTCCACACATGATCACATACCCCATAGCTTTATTTCTAGTAGTAGTCATTAGATAATATACAGTGTCTCAGTACAGAGATGACTCCTTGGCATAGGGATTAGATATCATTCAATGAGAAATAGGAAATTTAGAGATCACTTTTGGGATGAGTATACTAAAATCTTAAGAGGTTGAAAAACTTGTTTGAGGTTTTGCAGCTAGTTGCTGGCATTTAGCCTTGACTAGAATTCTAAGTTCCTGATTCTGAGTCCAATATCCTCTCTGGTATGTATGCTGCTTGCCAATGTAAAATGATAAAAAGTTAATTCAGAGGTAACCCTAAGACATTAAAAATTATTAGAGGCCACATGATGATAACTTTCAACTATTTTCTGAACATACACATGTAAAAATTGTCAGTTTAATTTTTAAATATATATATTTTGGACATGAGAGGCAACATAGCGTAACGGAGGGTTAGTTGTGAAGTTAGAAGAGCTCTATGTAAGACCCATCCCTGATGCATACTGGTTGTGCCCTGTGAAATTCTCTTAAGACAATAATCTACACAACAAGTGTCAATCTGCATAGGTAAAGGGACTTTCCTTCTACCAATGAAATCACATGTCTAATCTCCAAAACATATGCGTGTGTATGCCAATAAAAATCACTGTTTAGTAAAATGTTATATAAGGAAGACTTATTTTTTCCTTGTTAATGAAAAATTCTCCTTAATTAACAAAATAATGACAAATCCCACAATTTAGCAAAATAAAAGGACTTAGTTATGTCTTGTCTAAAAAAAAAATTCCTAGTAATCATACTGGCTACAGATCAAAGAGACACTCTTTAACCAAGTATTTAGTTAGGAGATGATCATTACTCAACATATGCCCATCATTCAGATATGAAGATGATTCTAATAGCATGTGTGCAGATATGTTTGAAAAGACAGATGGGACCAACAGGCTTTTCCATTAAAAATAGAGAGGTGATCAATTTTCTGGAAAATATCACTTCCATAAAAATTTAGAGCTAGAAGAGAATTCTAAGATCATTATAAGGCCACTAATTAGGACTGAGAGAAGAGTTAAGTATTTTGTCAAATTATAGCAACTTAATGACAAAACTAGGACTAGAATTCAGATTCTCCTGACTTCTGGTCTAAAATATTTTCATGAAAGGATATGCTTTATGCTATCAGTAATACTATTACAATGAGAGTTAACTCAGGAGGACTAAAATGAAAAGTTTTAAAATTATTTGTAAATATGCCTCCCATCTAGGGTGGAGGGAACAGGAGGGAACAGGATGGGCAAGGCTTCTCAACAGGAAAAGATCTGGAAGGAAAAAAAGGATAGAAAATAAGAGAAGAGAAAATAGAATAGAAATTGTTTTCCAAAAGAAAATACAACCTTCTTAGAATCTTAACTGTATTTTTAGAAAATTTTAAAAACAAAAAAGAAAATCTACAATCAAAGTGGTTTGGGAGTTTATAATTTGCTCCACGTTATTTTTGTAAAGAAACAAAAGTTTTTCAAAGTAATGCAGTATTACTTGATTTTACAAAGAACACCAAAATCTTTAACATATTCATTTTGATTTCAAATTTTAAAATCAGTGCTGTAATTCATGACATTTATAGCTTTCCAGTCTGGACTGAATTTGGGAATTTTCCTGAGGACATGGAAAAAACATTTCTCATTTTCTCTTCCTAAGCAAATCATCCCAGAAAAGAAAAATGTTTTACATTAGTTTTCCACACTTTTAGGAAAGGGTAGGACCTGATGTTGTCTAAATATTAGCAAGTCAAGAATAATTATCTGTCTAAATGTTTTCTTTTCCTGGTTTACAGGGTTCAAGAATCTTTCAGAGTAGGAAATGCAGACACAAAGTTTGAAAGCTGCATACTTTGGTGTTTTTCTAAATGTAGAACCATAACAATAAATGATCGTTATAGAATTTATATAAATTGTAAAATTACAAGTGTGTGTTTACATATGGCAAAACCTTTTCCTTTTAGTTCTTCAGATTTAAAACTTGAGGTAAATTTTTTTATTCCTTCTTATTTCCAAAAGTCTCTTATATTTGTTCTTTTTTTTTTTTTTTACCCTTAACTTCTGTCTATTGGTTCATAGGTGGAAGATTGGTAAGGGTGGGCAATGGGGGTCAAGTGACTTGCCCAGGGTCACACAGCTGGGAAGTGTCTGAGGCCAGATTTGAACCTAGGACCTCCTGTCTCTAGGCCTGGCTCTCAATCCACTGAGCTACCCAGCTGCCCCTATTTGTTCTTTTCTAGGCAATGTGGAATAGTATGGAAAATAACTATATGAAGTCAAAGGAACTGGGTTTGAATTTCACATTTGCTACTTATCCATGTAACCTTGAATAAGTGACTTAACCCTTTTGAGATTAATTTCCCCTTATTTGTTAAATGCTGGATTTGAATTATATCTCTAAAATCCCAAAAGTTACTGCTTTAGTTGATAATTTTTCAAGATCCTATATCTGAATGTCCATAATAGCCTCCCTTCCTAATTGGTCTATTCATCTGAAGTCCCTAGTCCAACTTATCCTACCTGCCAGAAAAATCTTCCTTAAATACTGTTTACAATGTCATTCCTCCAATCCTCTTATTACTGACACCCCAAATACCTATGCCTACCTTGTCAAAATCATCTTCTCAATTTACTGCTAATAATCTTACTATTATCAAATTCTGCTGATATTTCCAAGTAAGCTACCTTCTGCAGTACTTGCTATTTCTTTCACATGTACTTCTGTCATACTACCACTGAGTTTTCTTCTCTTTCCCAACAACAAATATTTATTAAACACCCATTGTTTGTAGAACACTGTGCTCAGCACTGAAGATGATATAAAGCTTATGTAAGATATACTCTCTGGCTTTAAGGAATCTAAAATCTAATATGTGAACATGACACTAACAGACATCTGTGCTTATTATTACATGATAACTGAATTAGAGTTACAAAATAAATTGTTCTTTCCTAATCCTTCCTCTTTTTCAAGGCCTGGCTCAAAATTCACCATTTTGGGAAATCTTCATAGATTAACACCAACATAGTTTGAACGCTCTTTTTTTCCTTTGTCCTATTAAAACTAATTTTTACATTATTGTTAAATGCACTGTTCTCATTGTTGAATATAGTTATTTAATTTGTATCAGGAGTTTGTTCTTTTAGACTAGTTTGCTTTGTGATTACTCATTATTTTATTTCATATGTATACATTTTATTTCTTCCAATTAAACTATAAATCCTTGAATGGTAGCCATTGTATCTGATTTTATATAGCCTTTTCTTTGTCTCTAGTATAATGCTATGCATATAATAAGAACTTGTTAAGTCTATTAAACACTTGGAATAACATTATCATAAAGAAAAATAGTTTATACTGTTAATGGTCTTGTATATCATCAGTTATCTTTTTCCTGGGATTTGGTAGTATTATTTCTTCTAGAACATTTCTGCCCAGAATAAATAGAAGTTTTTACCAGGTCCAGTCAACTTGAGTGTCTATTGGGAAGTTATAAAGACATATAAGCTCAGAATTGGAAGGGACTTCTGAACATGTCTAGTTTGACCCTTTACAAGATTTAACTGTATCATTTCTGAATGATAATTACTGTACCTTATGTGAGTCTATCACTTTAGCATCATACCTTTTAAAAAGAACACATTTTTCCTTTAATGTTTTCTATTCCAAAAATGATTTAATTCTGAAGTTCAGAACTTTTCTGGGAGCATTCGTTTTGATGTAAGTGCAGAGATAAAATTTCATTTCCAACATTTATAACAAAGATTTTCCTTTACCTGACTAAGAATTTTCATTCCTGAATGGAGTAGCTTCTTTGCAGCTTTATAATAAATGGTTTCTGGTTTATTGTAAATCATTGCATTGCTACACATCAGTTTGAAGTTCTCCTGTAGAGAGAGAGAGAAGTTTAAGGGGAAATATATACAAAGAATACTTTAAAATTATACAATCTGCTCAAGCTGCTTCTCATTTAAAAACACATTTCAATTCCTTCCTCTCTGTACCATGCAAAAAATAATTTTCTCACTTTTCTCCCTATTAACCAATGGTAAATCTCACATGAGCAATTAAAGTCTGAAGTAGTGATTCACAATGAAAAGAGAAGCAATTTGAAAAGTAATTTAAACATGCTACAACATTCTCTTTTCATAGAAAACTAACCACATGTAAATCTAGAACTACATTTTTAGGAAAGAAGCAGATTCTTTCAAAGATTCCTTCCACTGCTCACTAAATAGACTTAGAGATCAAAAGATAATTTTTTTTCCTTATTAGAAACATCTTGGTTGGAAGAAAATGACATGCTATTTTGGAAAATGATTTTTTCAACATAAACAATGAAAAATTTAATCTAAAACTAGATCACTATGTTAGAAAACCTGGGTAGAACCTGATGTGCAGAGCTAAAATATTATGACATTCTTTACCAAAACTATAAGGTAATTTTTAGACTAATACTCACATTTAATATCCACATCTGGTGCTTTTAAGTTTGGATACTTGAGAGCCAAATATTGGTGGAATATTACAAAAGAGCATGTCAATGTAAAATAAACCATACAACCATAATAACTTAACATAGTTAACACTATTACCTAAACTGTTTTAAGTTTTTAAATTTTTGTTTCCCATGTTCATATACTGGAGAACTCTGCATTTTTACAGTCAGGTAAATTTCAGTTGTGTGAATGTGAAGAGAACATGTAACCTGTAACCTGTAACTAAAATATCCCACTTTGAGAGTTGATGATAACACAGAACAGAGAAAAGCTTTGAACTGTTAAAAAAAAAGCAAAAAACAGGAAATAAGATATTCTCAACATTGAGTGTTATACTGAAATTTAATTAAAAAAAAAACAAACCACATGTGACATTTTCAAATTCTATTCAAGTTTAAAACAGATATGTTTTGCAGTTGATTCTGGATCCCCATTGATAAAGCTTACCTTAGAGAGAGAAGTAATTTTTTTTAAAAAAGCATGTATTTATATACATGCATACAAACATATATAGCTTGAATTTCATGAGGTTTTAATATCTTAAAACAGCACAAAAACTTCTGAGACAGCCTGAAAAAAATCACACACATACATACAGAGGAGTGGAGGAAGGCGAGTAGTGAAGGATTTTCGGAAAAATTGGATCATATGCAAACAAAAATGAACTAAGAGTTTATATAGTATATTCCTTAGACTTTTTATTAGTAACACACTACTTAGCTAGATTACAGGTTTAACAAAGTATGGCAGTCCCTGTGTCTATGGGATCTGGGTGGCATAGTGGAAAGAATGCTAGACCAGGAGTTAGAAGGTTTTCAAATTCAGCCTCAGACACTTACTAATGTCTGTGTGACCCTGGTTAAGTCATTTGATCACTGCCTGCCTCAGTTTCCTCAACTATTAAATGGAAATAATAACCGTACCTACCTTCCTCACAGGGTTGTTGTGAGGACCAAATGAGATAACATATGCATTGTGCTTAGTCCAGTGCCCAACATGTAGTAGGCGCTTAATAAATGCCTGTTTCCTTCCTAATTTACCAGGGCATATCTGAATCAGTCGCATAATAAAAACATGAGCATACTGTACTTTTCACTTTTATTTTTTAAGAGTTGCATCCTAACTTTGAGGTTCCACCTCATACTTCTAAGACTGGCAAAAATACAAAAGCAGCTTTTTATCATGATAGTTAAAAATTATAAACAAAGAATATGTCCTATTGGGGATTAGCTAAACAAATTGTGATATATAAATGCAATGGAATATTACTGTGCCACAAGAAATGATAAAGTGGGCAATTTCAGAGGGAACTCTCTTTCCCAGATTGTAACAAACCAATACATTGTAAAGTGGGCAGAAATACAACAATTTATACTATGATAATATTAGAAAGAACAATTCCAAAAGATTTTAGATCAATGCAGTGACAAACTACAAGTCCAAAAGAATAAAGATAAATCATCTTTTCAACTTCTGACAGAGTTTAGGATGTGGAAAGAAACATTTTAGGAGTTAGTTGATGTGGGAACTGGGGACCTAGATGGTTCAGTAGATAAAACACTGGATCTGGAGTCAGTAAGACCTGAGTTCAAACCCATTCTCAGATACTTACTAGCTGTGTGACCCTGAGCAAGTCACTTAGCCTTTTTTCCATGGTTTCCTCATTTATAAAATGACCTAGAGCAGGAAATGGCAAGCCTTTTCACTATCTTTGCCAAGAAGATCCCAAATGGGGCTACAACGTGTTGGGACATGACTGAACAACCACAAATGAGGCAGCTATGTATTAAGGGTTTTAATTTTCAGGTTTGTTTTACATGCTGAAGGGAAAGAAGGTTACTGGGAAGAACAGATTAATTTAAAAATGCTTGTTAATTAAGAAAAATTAAACTACTTTAAAAAAAGGTAACATTGTTTCTTTTCTCCTAACCAAATATACAGCACATTAAAAACAAGACTATAAAACACAAGTAACTCCCCAAATGGGTAAATGGATAATATGATCACTCTTTATCCTGGGAAATGTGATAAATAATAGTTTCTGTTAGTTTTTTTTCTAAAAAATGTCTATAATGTATGTCAGTATTTAGATCTTTAAGCTTAAGATTTTTTGTATATTCTTTCACTGATTTAGTTTTTCTCTCACCTTATTAATAGATTAAGATAAACTAAAGAATTAAAATCATTTTATGGCTCTCTTCCCCCCCCCCCCTCCCCAAGAAATACAGAATGCTAAGTTTTGTAAGTAGCTCAAGACATTTCAGTTCTGTGATAAATCTTAACTATATTTATCCAAAGATGCTTGGAGGAAATACTTTATTTTATGTATTGGAATTTTCTCAAAGATATAAGGAAAACTGAGGTAATTCTTTTCTACTAAAAACTGAAAATCTGAAATGTTTAACTAGATAATTATAACTGATTTTGCACCAGCTTAAATGTTAAGGAAACGCTTCTCATTTATCTTAACATGAATGCAATTCAGTAACCTGAATATTATTACCATCTGTTAGTGCCTTCCCTGTTCCATAGATTACCTAGAAGAGGTATCTCTTCCTTATTCTGGGGATAAAGGGCATGGTGTCCCTGCAATCTGGAAACCTGCATACAATTTTTTGGCCTTCCCTTTGTACCACAGAAGTCATCTGAATTTTTTCTTTTTCTTTTATGGGGTATTTAGAGTACCTTATTGTAAAATTTGGGTTAAGTATTTGGTCATAGGCTATATGTAGGTTAATGTTAAGATATCTCCTCATTTCTAGCCTTTGTATATCATCTGCTGGCTTTCAGGTTCTTTTTGCAAACTTAATTTTTTTACTTATTTTAACTTTAAAAAAGAAATTGTGTATATTTGTAGTATTAAAAGATAAAATATATTGACATTATACAATACAAATACTTCATGCATTTCTGAATTCATAAGCTTTTTCTGTGTCATCTGTGGCTTCTGCAAAACTCCCCCCAAATTTCCATTTAATTTCTTATGCTGACCTGTAATATATTGAAACCATGATGGGGAAAGCTAGGATGTAGAAGGGATACCTGTATTTATTTTGTATTAGATTCCTCAAGGGCAGAGGCTATCCAGTCTTTTTTTGAATTCCCAGTACTTAATAGTGCTTGGCACATGAAAGGCACTTAATGTTTATTGACTGTATATACTTATTTATGGATATGTAGTCTTTCTCAATAAAATATAAACTCCTTTGAGGTAGGCATTATTATATTTTTATCTTTGTATCTATAGCACACTAGCACAAAGCAGGTGCTGAATGCTTACAAATTGATTATATGATAAACCAATATTCAAATTAGAAATTAAATGCTAATAATCCAAATAAATCTTGGGATTAAATCAAATGTCACTTCTTTGTGAAGCTAAGCAAGATAATTTTAAGGAGGAGAACATGGACTAGTATCTATCAGCATACAGTATAATTTGGCAACTTAAACCAAGGAAGTGTTGGTTATTAGGTAGATAAACTATTATTTAGTATACTTCCTAGGCTAGAGGATGATTCTACCCATTTAAATAGTGGATCTCTAAACACACACTGGAAGTTCCTCTATTTACCTTTCTATTGTACATGTGGCTAGAAGAAAAGAAATGAACACAACTTGTAAGGAATAAAGATGAGATTTACAGGTAAGCTTTTCTTCTGTAATTGTTAGGATTTTACTCAAAATTATTTCTGAGATATTAAAGAGGAAGAAGGGTAGAATAACTCCACTATTTCAACTGGTAAGTATAGGTCCTGTTTTAAAGGAAGTTTAAATAGATGTGTCCCTTCCTCTCTAGAAGATTATAATATCAGAAAAATACATATATCTTCCTTCCCTCTGTAGATACTACAGTCATTCCATTTAAAAGTGAAATCAACTTCAACTATAACTGTTAACAAACATATACATGGTCTTTATAGCTTTCTGTTTACTTATAAGATTTTCCCCAGAAAATGAGGGCAGGGAAAAGAGGGAAGGTATATGACCAAGATAAAGTGGAATTTAGAGAACAATAAGAAAGAATGTAATTAAGTTTTTGGTCAGACCAATTTGTTTTCTGCTTATTTCCTTGGAAATATGCATGTTTTCTTAAATGGTCATAAAAGGAAAAGAATACTGGTTCTAATTAAATTTCCATCTGAACTATGATTTTATTTTTTCTGATCTGAAATTAAAATTCTAATATCCCTGTTTCATCTCAAAGCCTGGGAAACAACATTTAAAAAATATTTATGAAACTCATGCAAAATTTTACTCTAAAAAAATACCATATGGTGTACTTCATCAGGTTTTCTATCACAAAACTTATGGTTTTTCTGAGACAGAAAATACAATCTTGGAAATAAAAAAAAATATTGCTCTTTGCATAATAAAAGGTCAATAGGAAATATTCTGAATACCAGACATGCAGATTTCTACCAAGCGTTAGTGTTCAAAGAATCCAAAACTTTGGATCTAGACTGAATAAAGATGGTCAGCTTTATTTTGTGTCACAGGTTAGCCTCTTTCCTCACAGAAAATACAAGTAAATTATAACTACCTTCAGTTCTTCTATAGATTGGTAGTCATTGTTCTTGATCTTCTCTTTCATAGTACTAAAATCCATTGGGTGTTTAATGATCATAGAGTAGCCAGGAGCAATAAAATCAGTCACAGGAAATGAAAAGAAAGCACTTGGGTCCTTTCTGTGAAGATATGAAAGAAGCAATCTTATTTTTCTTTTCTAGTGTAAAAGGGTCTACTGGTCCAGGAGCTAAAATTAGAGAAAAAGTTCTCCCTAGCTGAAAGAAATCAAAGTAAGGCAAGAACTATTTTTCACTTAGAACTGAAGTAAAGGTGTTTTAGAACTAGTAAATTAATTATTTAATAGCAGCATTCCAATATTTTTACAAACAAGCTTAATTATAATAATTTTTCTCTTAAACATGCAGACTACTTAATTTACTATACCTCTCCATAGGGAAAAAGCACAATAAAGGAAATAAACAAGACTGGTAATCCAGTTGGTGATTATTATTCAAAGATAGGAAAAAAAAAGCAAGAGGTAATAAATTTCATAAACATGAATATACAACTGCATTCACTCCTTGAAGGAGCATCCCACAATATGATCAAGTCACTTCTACCAGATACATCTGTAAAAATGAGTATGTAGTCAGGAATATAGTTCATGTAATACAAGTAACTAACTGTAAAAATGAAAAAAAAATTCAACATAATGAAGACTTACATTTTTTCTAGTGATGCTTTCATGGCATTAGCCATTATTGGAGCTCCCTTCGGAACATACAAGAAAACAAATCTCATCACTTTGGCATCACACCTCATTTTTGATCAAAAGATGGAAGTTTTTTTTAACCACTGAGGACATTCGAAACAATGTGCTATATATACACTCTGAAAGCAGTTCTAAGACAGAAAAGTTCTAAGCATGTTTTAAACAATGGTATTATGACTCTGAAAGGGCCAACATTTTTGACTGTATAAATTTAATGCTTGTTAAAAAAAAAATCAGTCTGGGGCAGCTGGGTAGCTCAGTGGATTGAGAGTCAGACCTAGAGACGGGAGGTCCTAGGTTCAAATCCAGGCTCAGACACTTCCCAGCTGTGTGACCCTGGGCAAGTCACTTGACCCCCATTGCCCACCCTTACCACTCTTCCACTTAGGAGCCAATACACAGAAGTTAAGGGTTTAAAAAAACATCAGTCATCAGTTTATAGTTAACTATGAGATATTCCATTCTTTTAATCTTTAGAGGCAAAAAATTCTTTATGTGGGCAATAAAAGATACTAGTTTTTATTAATTTGTTACTATACAGTAGGTGAGATATCAGACCAATAAACTTTTTGCATTTCATGACAAGACTGAATTATATGTGTTGAACATTTAGTACCAAGAAATTTCTCTTGGAAATTTCTTTGTGATAGGCATTGGGATTCATGTATGACAAAAAAACCCCTAGATATCAAGTTAATTTAATGCCTTAACCTAAATTTGACTGTTGATGTTCTGCAAACAGTCAATATAACTTAAAAATATAATTTTGGAAGAAAGAACCAAACCAAAATGAGTAAATACAAATTCTGAATAAGGTGATTCTTTTTCAAAACATTAAGTAATAGGATTCAGTGTCTGGGTTAAAAATAAAAAGTTTTAGGTTTACTCTATTCAATCTCTTAAAACAGTACAAATTATTCCTTCTCCTACTGGGAAGATGTTGAAACTATTCCATGTGATCAACAATGAAAATGCTGGCCAAATTTAAAACCTGAGACTCAGAATGTTCTATTTAAAAGGAGGCTTGCTATCTTATTTGATATACAGCATGATTTACTTCTTCCAGAGTTTAGTCTGTATGTAATTAATATTTACAAAACATTCATGATGCTTTGGCACTATATAACCACAAAAGGCACCTCTAACTATTAATAATAAAAGTACAAATATATGTTCTACTTATTTCTGGTTTTAAGCTTTAACATTATAAAAACACTTTAGATCAAAGGAAAAAACTGTCATGAAAAAGCATTACTTAACAGCATACAAGTTGCCAGTTAAAACAAACAAAATGGGGACATCTGATTACTTAGCATCTTGTTGTACTTTTTATTGCCAAGCAAAATATTTATCATCCAGTTTAAAATTAAGTGAGTTTGGACCAAGACCACATAGTGTAGATTTTAACAAGTGGCTTCCACAAATCATATATGGTCTATATTATGAATGTGCAATTTCAATGCAAAGTGGTGTTGAAATATAACTTTACCTTTGTAATTGCCTCATCAGTTGATTCAAAGCCTCTTGAAGGGGTGTTTGTTCTACTTCTAAAGTACAAAGGAAAGAGAAAAAAAGGTTTTACCAAAGAAAATTCAGATCATATGGCTTGAACAATAGTTTCATGTGATATCTTTTATACATTGGACATTTCTTTTGGTGCCCTCAAAATTGATCTAGGTCTTTCCTTTTTTAAAGCTTAAGAATAGAAATTTCACTCATGCTTCAAATGGTTCATTCAGCTTGAAAAAGTTTTAAAATTTGAAAACAGTTTGAAAACAGATTAAAAATTAGAGGTTAATGGAAAATTATCAGTATAAAATGTGAAGAAAACAAAAGCTTAAAAAAAAAGTAAAAACCTAAGCTCTGCCTAACTGAAACTGAACCATTTTCCCAGACGATAACTCTTAAAGCAATTTTTAATTTTTTTTTTTAATATTTTGCTCACAACAATGAATTCTTAGCTTTTCTCACCTTCTTGCTTAGACAGTGAACTAGTTAGAGGCTTCTCCGGGGGCAATTCTAGTCTTATAGGAGTCTGACACTGAAGTTCTTTTTCTGCCTCACTCTCAGCCCGATCCCGATCTCGCTTTCTTTTATCCTCCTAAAAAAGAGATGGTAACATTTTAAAAAAGGTTTCAGGATTTGTACTATTAAATGCATATGGTTCACATTAATTTCAGAAGAAAAAAGCAAAGCATTAATAAAAGTAAGCTGATTTTAAGTATGAAAAATAGATTTTGTTGCCATCTACTGGAAAAAGGAGAGTAGAACAACAGAAGTATATAAAGAGATTTGGAGAATAGAATTTGAACAAACATTTAATTATATAACTCCTCTTTCAGAAGGACAAGCTATATTTCTTTGAACCAATTTTTGAAACAGAAAATGTCAAGTTTTGCTCTTTATGGTCAGGCAATTTGTTTTTCTTAAGACTCTGAAAAGGAAAAGAATATTCTTCTCTGTGGCTGTTTTATTCTACTCTTAAGGATAGCTTTAGGGGCAGCAAGGTGGCTCAGTGGACAGAGTCAGGTCTGGAAATGGGAAGTCTTGGGTTCAAATCTGACCTCAAATTGACCTGAGCAAGTGTGATCCTGAGCAAGTCACTTAACCCCAATTATCTAACCTTTAGCACTCTTCTGCTTAGAACAGATAGTTAAGTTCAATTCTAAGGCAGAAGGTAAAGGTTAAGAAAAAAAAAGAATTGCTTTACTTGCCTAATCTTTTTTGTTTTAAATAATTTTCACCATAAGCATAAACCAGCAACTTCAACCAAAACCTACCTGCTCCCACATAATTGGTACTATTCACATTAATAACAAATGACATTTATATAATGTTTTAAGGTTTATAGAATGCATTATTTGATTCTTATAAGAATACTGTGAGAAAAGTACTTTTGTTATTATAATCCTAATTTTATAGATGGTGAAACTAAGATTCAGACAGGTCAAATGACTTGCCCATGGTCATACAGTAGTAAATGCCAGAAGTAGGATATGAACCAAGTTTTCCAGAGTCTAGCATTTTATATATCATGATGCCTCTTTTCAGAATAAAAGAATTAATAGACTAATAGTAACTCAACATCCCATTCTGAACTTTATCTATCCATTTGTTTGTATAGGCATATAAGGTAAAAAAATAGAATTATAGTCAATATTTAGTAAATTACAGTTATATAAATGAGCCCAAGCTTTTCCCTGAAACAAAGACTGATATCCTTATGGTGATGTATTGCTGTGTATGTCTGAAGAAATAAAAGGTGAAAAATCACACAAAAGGCAATGGAGAAGGACACAGGGGACATGAGCATAGTATAGCACACAACAAACAAGGAATTATGTAGAAAAAGTGTATAAAGGATTTTAAAAAAAAGATGGCTAGAAAAAAAGATGGGCTGGTCAAATAGTAAGTATAAGTTATAACTGAAAGACAGCCTGTGTATTCAAGCAAGGTAAAATGATTTTGAAGAAGGCCCTTATGACATCAGGTATATATGGATAAGAGCTGTTTAAGGTGGGCAGGGAAGGATGGGTTGTAATCTGCATTTCTGGGCAAAAATAATGATACTGATTTCAACATTCATTAACTTAAAGGGACAAAACTGGATATAAGATAGTTCCTCAAAATTGTGTTAATATAGGATTTCTTTCATTATCAGAGATAGGATTTTTTTCAGATAATTATTAAAATTTATGTTTCTTCTTTAGTGTGTATATGTCTTTTGACCATCTCTCCATTAGAAAATGACTAAATTTCTATCAGTTTTCTATAGTTGAAACTGGAAGTAAGAATCTAGATGTTAGTTCTTTCCTCAACCATATTTATCAGTAATTTATTAATTTACTGCTTTTCTTTTGTATATTATCAAACCTATCTGATACCAATAGAGCAATTTAAGGTTAACAAAGCATCTTATATACATAATCTCATTAGATCCTTAAAATAACCCAGGATACTTTACATATTTGTACCCCCATTTTAAAGAAGAGGAAGTATGGCTCAAATAGGAAAAATAACTTGCCTGTGGTCACACAGCTTATAGCAGAAAGAAAATGTGAATTTGGTCTCTTCTGATTCCAAATTTAGTGCTTTCTCCACTACTAACATATTATTTCCTAATTTCCCAATAATTTCTTATAATTGTTTTATTGTTTCAAAAAATATTTCTCAAATGGTTACTTGGTCCAGGGAACTAAAGACATAAAACAACAACAACAACAACAACAACAACAACAACAACAACAACAACAACAACAACATGTCTGTCTTTAAGGAGCTTAGGTTCTACCAGGAGCATCCAATACATACATAGCTAAATATAACCAAATAGGGAATGAAAGAGTGAAAGATCAAAAAGTTGTACTAGTATTTGAGAAAGAAGAACACTTCTAGTGGTGGGGCTGGGGTTGAGGATAAGGGGCAGAGGGTAATAAAACCCACAAATTACAGATATGAATTATTTTTATTCTAAATGTGAGATCCTTGTCTCTGGCCAATGATATATTACTGGAAGAACTGAATCATATGAGTCTTGACATTCTCATTACAAATGAAACCAGAAGAGGAAGTTGAAGCTAAATAGAAAGATAGCTCATAAGTTGTCTTTGGAGAAACATATAAATGAATTAGTGGAGATAAAACTGTAATACAAAAAGAAACATAATTTAATGAGAAGCTTGGTCACCATGCCTTAGAGTATTTGTGATGAGGACTTTTCAAACAGATTACCGTGAAAAATAACTGCCTTTTATGAGCTTACTTATATTGTAAAGGATGAGGTGGAGAAATTCTATAAAGATCTCAAAAAGACTACAAATTAAATCATCTTATACTTTAATGCTTGATTACTTCAATGCAAAAGAGCAGATGAGAGGACAGTGAGAAAAATGATGGAAACAGTTGTTTAGGAATAAGAAATCATAGAGGTCAAGGGTCATATATTATACTAGTACAGTATCTGGACCATAGAGAGTTCTTAATAAATACTTGTAGATTCGATTATGTATAATCACACCAATAACTTGTTCAAGCAAATAATAATAGCTTTAAGGTTTACAAAGTACTTGATATATATTTTAAAGCAGAGACTTTTAATTCTTTTTTCTTTTCAGGTTTAAATTATCCCCTTTCCTTACCCAATGAGAAGGAAAGAAAAACAAAACCTATTGTGAATATGTATAGTCATGCAAAACAATTTTCTGTCCCCCTAATATACTCTGCCAAAAAACTCCAAACAAATAAACAAAAAAAAAGCAAGCAAGAAAAAACAATTCTTTAATTTCCTCTGAGCCCATCAGTTCTTTATCAATAGTTAGATAGCATGTTTTCATGAGTTCTTTAGAACTGTGATGGTTAGTTGCACTGATTTATGCTACTAAGTCTTTCAAAGTTGATTATCTTTATAATGTTGCTGTTATTGTATACATTGTTTGGTTTTGCTTATTTCATTTTGTATTAGTTCATATAAGTCTTCCCAGGTTTTTCTGAAATTATCTACTTAATTTCTTACAAAACAATGGCATGTCATCATATCCAATATATCATAACTTGTTTGGCCATTCCACAACTGAAAGCATCTCCTTAGTTTCAACCAGTGAGTTCTTGCCTCAGTAGCATGGTTGGGTTTTTTGTTCATGCCCTTCTGTATATTATTGACCTCTCTACTTCTTACCCATAACCAATTTGTTTTGATGATTACATCTTTGTAGCATAGTTTTAGATCTAGTACTGGTAGGTCCCCTTCTTGTCCAAAATTGACTCTGAGCATTTCATTAATATTTGTAACTTTTTGTTCCTCTAGATCAGTGGTTCCCAAACTTTTTTGGCCTATTGCCCCCTTTCCAGAAAAAATATCACTGAGCCCCTGGAAATTAATTTTTAAAAATTTTAATAGCAATTAATAGGAAAGATAAATGCACCTGTGGCCATCACTGCCTCCCCTGGATTGCTGCAGCACCCACCAGGGGGCGGTAGCACGCACTTTGGGAATCACTGCTCTAGAATTTTGTTATTATTTTTTTCTAGCTCTACAAAGTAATTTTTTTTTTAAACCCTTAACTTTCCATCTTGGAGTCAATACTGTGTATTGGCTCCAAGGCAGAGGAGTAGTAAGGGTAGGCAATGGGGGTCAAGTGACTTGCCCAGGGTCACACAGCTGGGAAGTGTCTGAGGCCAGATATGAACCTAGGTCTGGCTCTCAATCCACTGAGCTACCCAGCTGCCCCTATAAAGTAATTTTTTAGTAGTTTGATTGGTATGGTACTGAATAACTAAATTCATTTTTGTTATGTTGGCTTAGCCTACCAATGAACATGAAATATTTATTCGGTTATTTAGATCTGTCTTAATTTCTGTGAAGAATGTTTTGCAATTGCATTTAGGTAGTGCTTGGATATATCTTGATAGGTAGAATGCCAAATATTTGGTATTATCTATAGTTATCTGAAATGGTTAATTTTTCTAACCCTTCAAGCTGGATTTTGTTGGTAATATGCAGAAATGTTGATGATTTATGTGGATTTATTTTATATACTGCAAATCAACTAAAGCTATTGTTTCAATAGATTTTTTGTTGACTATAGAGTTCTCTAAATAATCCATTACATTATCCCCAAACAGCAATAGTTTTGTTTCCTCAGTGCTTATCATTATTCCTTCAATTTCTTTTTTATCTCTTATTGCTCTATTATGATACTATTAGTATCACACTGAATAATAATGATGATTAATGGACATGCTCACTTCACTCCTGATCTTTTTTTTTTTTTTTTTTAAACCCTGACCTTCCATCTTGGAGTCAATACTGTGTATTGGCTCCAAAGCAGAAGAGTGGTAAGGGTTAGGCAATGGGGGTCAAGTGACTTGCCCAGGGTCACACAGCTGGGAAGTGTCTGAGGTCTGATTTTAACCTAGGACCTCCCATCTCTAGGCCTGGCTCTCAATCTGCTGAGCTACCCAGCTTCCCCCTTCACTCCTGATCTTACAGGAAAGGCTTCTAGTTTATCCCCATGACAGATAAGCCTTATTCTTTGGTTTCAAATGGATACTACTTATCTTTTTAAGGAAAGTGTTGTCTATTCATGTACCTATACTGTGAACAGGAAAGAGTGTTTTATTTTGTCAAAAGCTTTATCTACATCTATTGAAACAATGTGATTTTTGTTGTTTCTGTTATGGTCAATTTTGCTTATGCTTTCCCTAATATTGAAACCAATCATGCATTCCTGGCATAAATCTAGCCTGGTCATAGTGTATGATCTTTGTGATATATAGCTGTAATCTCCTTGCTAGTATTTTACTTAATTTTTTTGCAAGAGCATTCATTAGGGAAATTTGTTTTGACTCTTCCAGGTTTATGTATCAAGACCATATTTGTATTACAGAAGGAAATTTGGTAGGATTCCTTTCTTATTACCTATTTTTTTGAAACAGTTTATATAGTATAGGAACTAATGTTCTTTAAATATCTAGTAGAATTAATTTGTAAAACCATCTGGCCCTAGAGTTTTTGTTTTGTTTTGTTTTGTTAGGGAGCTCATTTATGGCTTGTTGAATAAATAACCCTAACATAGGGTTATTTAAGGATTCGATTTATTATTCTGGCAATCTGGGCAATTTATATATAATTTTATTAAATATTCATCCATTTTGTTTAGATTGTCAATTTTATTGGCATATATTTGGGCAAAATTACTCTTAGTAGTTTTTATTTCATCTTCACTGATTAAGAATTTGACTTAACAAACAAACAAACAACCTTACCTTCCATCTTAGAATCAATACTGTGTATTGGTTCCAAGGCAGAAGAGTGGTAAGGTAAGGGCTAGGCAATGGGAGTTAAGTGACTTGCCCAGGGTCACACAGCTAGGTAGTGTTTAAAGGTCAGATTTAAACCCAGGATCTCCTGTCTCTAGGACAGGCTCTCAATCCACTAAGCCACCTAGCTGTTGCCTGAATCCAACTTTTTAATTCTTGATATTATTAATTTAGTTTTCTTCTTTCTTTAAAAAAAAATCAAATTTGTCAGTTATTGGCTTAAAAAAAACAGTTCCTAGTCTTATTTATTAGTTCAATGGTTATTTTACTTTCAGTTTGTTAATCATGTCTTTGATTTTTTCTGGATTTCTATTTTAGTATTTAAGTTGGAGTTTTTAATTTGTTGTTTTTCTAGTTTTTTAGAAAAAAGTTGAATGCCAGTTTGTTGATCTGTTCTTTCTTTTATTGATTTAAGTATTTAGAGATGTAAAAATTCCCAAGAACTTGCTTTGGTTGAATCCCATACATTCTGACATGTTGTCTCACTGCTGTCATTATCTTTAAAGAAATTATTCTATGATTTCTTCTTTGATTCTCTCATTCTTTAGAATTTGGTTATTCAGTTTCTAATTTAATTTTTTGTCTATGTATCCAAGGACCTTTACTGAATGTAATTTTTATTGTACTGTGGTAGGGAAATGATGCACTTAATTTTTCTACTTTTCTGCTTTTATTTGTGAAGTTTTTATGCTCTAATACATGGTAAATTTTTGTGAAGGTGTCATGCACAACTGAGAAATACGTGTACTCATTTTTGTATTCTCCAGAGGTTCATCATATGTACCTTTTCTAAAATGTTATTTATTTCCTTAACTTCTTTCTTCCTTATTTTATCATTAGATTCATCTAGGACTGAGAAGAATAAATTAAGGTTCTCTACTAATATAGTTTTACTGTCTGTTTCTTCCTTCAATTCACTTAACTTTTCCTTTAAGAATTTGTATACTCTGATACCAAGATAAATTCAAAATGAGTAAATTACTTAAACATAAAGAGTGAAATCATAAATAAATTAGGTGAACATAGAATAGTATACTTGTTAGATCTGTGGGAAAGGAAGAAATTTAAGATCACCTAAGAGATAGAAAACATTACAAAATGTAAAATGAATGACTTTGATTATATCAAATTAAAATTTTTTTGTACAAACAAAACCAATGCAACCAAAATTAGAAGGGAAGCAACAAACTGGGAAAAAATTTTTATAACAAAACTCCGACAAAGGTTTAATTTCCCCAATACATAAGGAACTAAGTCAAATTTTAAAAGAATTTGTATACTCTGCCATTTGGTGCATTTAAGCTCAGTATTGCTAAGTCATTGTTTCTGGCACCTTTTAGCAAAATGTATTTTCCCTGTTTATCTCTTAAGTAGGTCTGTTTTTGCTTTATCTGAGATTAGGATTGTCACCTCTCTTTTTACTTTAATTGAAGCATAAGAGATTCTATTGCAGCCCCTTATTTTAACTCTATATGTATTTTTCTGTTTTGAGTCTTTTATAAAAAACATGTTGGGTTCTGGTTTCTAATCCATTCTGTTATCCTCCTCCATTTTATGGGTGAGTTCATCTCATTTCTACTTACAGTTATGATTGGTGACTGTGCATTTCCCTTTAGTCTATTTTTTGTCTCTTCTCTCTCTTTTTTTTTTTTTTTAATTTTATTTTTTTTTAACATTTATTAATATTCATTTTTAACATGGTTACATGATTCATGCTCCCCC
>NC_058131.1:299055244-299086571 GCF_016433145.1 Gracilinanus agilis | reverse complement strand
CCCCCCCCCCAACCCCGTCCTCTTCCCTGTCTCTCCTGTCAGATTTTCCCCCAGGCCCATCCCATCGGATCAACCGGCCCTAAGCTGCTCTCCGCCCCCCTGGCCTCGCCAAATTCAATTCTATTCGTTTCGACGAGCATTTATTAAGCACCAAGAAAGTGCCGGGCGCGGGGATCCCCCCCCAAAGGCACAGTTCTGCCTTCAGGGAGCTTCCAGTCCTCTTTCGCTTCCGTCTCCTCAATCTCTCAAATCTCTCAGTCCCTTTCTCCTCCTCTCCCTCCGCCACCTCAGTCTCCGGCTCCCGCCCTCGGGCTCTAATCCCCGCGGCTCCCCCCGCTCCCACCCCCGGGTCCATTAGTCTCTTGGAGAGCCTCGGGTCCTCCCCACCAGTCTCCCTCAGTTTCCCGCCCGGCCTCCTAAGGGCCCGCGGCCGGGCCGCTCACCCTCATAGAGGTGCTTGTCTGACTTGTGCTTCTTGTGCTTCTTGCCCATGTCGGCCCGGGCCCCGGTGCCCGCCCCCCGCGCCAGGCCCAGGCCGCACCGCTTCCGGCCCGGGGAGCGAAGCCCCGGAGCCGGAGGGAACGAGGGAGGGACGGAGGGAGAGCGAGAGAAAGAGCGAGCGAGAGCGAGGGCAGAAACCCGGAGGAGCCAGCGAGACGACGAACGGGGAGAGCCAGCGAGCTGGGGCAGAGAGGGAGGGCCTGCCTAGCGTGCCGGGACTCGAGGCGTCAGGTCACATCACCCTCTCGCGGCCGGAGGTCGCGCTGCAGCCTACCTGTCAGTGCAGCACACAGGCTGGCGCAGCTTGGGGATGTATGGGCAGAAGACAAGAGGAGGATGCCCCCTGGAAGGGGCTACTGCAGCAGGGAGAAAAACTAAGGGAAAAGGAGGAACCTAGAGAGAGATGACGAGGGAAATGAGGGACTGGGAAAAAACGGTCAAGAGTGGGAGAGGGACACGTACAGAGATAGTTTTCTTTGTACCGTGGGCAAGTTGTTTAACTTTGTGTGGCTTCAATTTCCTCCCCTAAAAATGAAGAAAGTAAGCTAGGTCATTTCTGAGATACCTTGAAGTCTCAAATGGATAGCAGGCATTTTGGCTTAATGGAGAGAGAGCTTGCCAAAGAGTCAGGAAAACTCCTCAGGCATCATCCCTCTGTGACTCCAGGCAAGTCACTTGACCTCTAATTTCCACAGCCATTCTCAAAAACTAGAAGTTTTAGGATAGTGGCATATCTGCCAGGGTATGTGGCTGCTGCTGATATTACAGCTTTCTGGAAACCATTGGTGACAGTTGGGTGAGAGGTGGATGAACAGCCCTGAAAAGGGTTCAGCAAGTCCTCATATCAGAGATGCTAATCCCCTCTGAATACCCTTGGGCTTTCCCTATGTAAAGGGTATCAGTCAATCACTAAGCATTTTTTAAGCATCCACTATGTTCATATGTCCTGGAGATCCAAAGAAAAGCAAAAGCAACAACCTTCTCTCAAAGAGCACACAATCTATTGGAAGAGACAACCTGAAAAAAACACTATGTGCAAGCAAAACATATTACAGGATAAATTGGAGGTAATCAACAGAGGGAAAAATTAACAAACAAATGAAATTCTTTTAAGGAAGGGGAAACAAGCCCTGGAAAATAATTATTCTGTTTCTAGAACAATTTTCTTATGCAGCTTGTGTCTTAGTCAAATCAACTTAATCTCTGGAGTTTATTACCATCACCTGAAAGACTACTAGATCAAGAAGGGACTTTAGAGATCTTCTTGTCTGATCCTCTTATTTTATTGATGAGTGCCCTGAGACCCAGAGAAGGGAAAGGATTTGCTAAGCTGCTAATGGTCAGGACTTATCTAGAAGCCAGGTATCTCCAATGCTTCCCCTCTTTTCAGTCATTTTAATCTAACACTTGATTCTGTGAGGAAGGTGAGATAGTTACTATTCATTCTGAAAAATTCAAACTGAGCTCATTATCATACCTGCCTATTTTATCTCTACTCTATCCCTATTCCATGTTGGATTTGAAGATGGGGAATCTAAGGCTCAGAAAAGTGAAGCGACTTGCTCAAGGTCTTATAGTACAAAGGGTTCAAATCCTGCCTCAAGTACTTATTAGCAGTATGATCCTAAGAGTGGCATTTAGCCTCAGTTTCCTGATCTGTAAAATGGGAATAATAATAAATCCTACTTTACAAGTTCAAATAAAATGAAATTTTAAAGGGCTTTGGGCACAATAAAATATTTTATAAGTATTAGTTAATATTATTAGTGGTAGAATCATGATTTGAGCCCAGGTCTTCTGACACTCAGAAAGGTCCTCTTTCTACTTAGACCTCACAACCTATAAAATATCCTGATTCATACCTTTCCTAAACTCATACTCTTCTGCTTATCATTGATAATGCTGCTGCTGCTCCTCTTTCTGCCACTACTGATTAATGACATGTATATAGCACTTCCCAATCTAGTTTATATCCATTATCTCATTTGATCTGCAGAACAGCCCCATGGATGAGGCAGGGCAGGAATTATTACCCTCATTTTTCAGTTAAGGAAGCCCAGGCACAGACAAGTGAAATAACTTCCATGAGATTACATAGCAAGTTAATGATAGTGCTGTGATTAATGTCCACCGGTCAAATTGTGGTGCTGAATTTTTTTTTTAAATCTCTGGGTTTCAGAGAGATACACTATGGGGCTGGGGCCCATTGAGCTGGGCTTAAGGAGTCATCACCAATGTTACCACCCAGTACTTGGCTCTGGAAAAAAGAGGATGCAGGAGAAGATTGTTATGGGGTAACATGTCCTTCAGCTATGTTTCCATAGCAACCTGGAGATGTAACTCAGGAGGAGCATTTGGGTTCAGGAAAAGAGGCCTCTGTTTGTTGGCTTTTATAGAAAAGAAGGAAAAAATTCAGATGAAATTTTTTCCCTTCTGCATTAATTACTACTGAAGAAACACATGGGGGAAAATATTTCCCAGAAGGTTTATATTTGGCAGTGAGTACTTCTCAGGCTTACATATGTGTTCTTCAGGGTTCATTGGACAGGGAGGAGAGGACTGTGAGTATGGGATTGATGTTATCTCTATGACTGGGCTAGAATATCCTTCTTGCTTTGTGGAGCAGATTCCAAACCATGATTACCCTTCACAATTCTTACAAGAGCAGTCCAGTAGCAGAGGGGTTACTAGAGTCTGGCCTGGCTTCAGTCTATAACTATAAAGTTAGCAAAGTTTGTCTTTGGCATTTATCTCAGAGGGGCAAACTTTGCCTTCCCCCATACCTCAGGGCTGTCATGATATCAAGGAACTTTCTGTCTTGAATTTAAATAATTTCATTGACTAATTTACACTGAGTATTTAAGGGACTTAACGTATATCCCCTTCCCTGTGGGACTTGTAGAATCATAGACCTAGAGGTCATTTAGTCCAGCACTGATTTTACAAATGAGGCCCAGAGAGGTTAAGTGATTTGCCCAAGGTCACCCAGGTCCTCAGGTCCTGTAACTTCAAGAAAGACTTTAACAAGGGGGCAGCTAGGTGGCTCAGTGAATTGAAAGCTAGGCCTAGAGATGCGAGATTCTAGGTTCAAATCTGGCCTCTGACACTTCCTAGCTGTTTGATGATGGACATGGGGTTTTTTGGATATTAGAACTTTAGGTACTAAGGTACCTGGTATGGGGGAGAGAGATATGATAAATATATGAGGTCAGGAATAATTCTCCTAGAACTGCAAATGCCATGTTTGGTGGCTGTCTAATATGCATATTGCACTGGGTATGGGGATAATTACTTTTGTTTTTGCCTGGATATTGCCTTTTTTTTTAAACAGCAATTTTATCTTGTTTTTAGTTCAATATTCTCTTCATTTCCTTCCTCCACCCTTAAGAATTGAGAAGGGAAGGAAAAACAAAGCCCATTATAAAAAATGTATAGGCATGCAAAACAAATTTCCTCATTAGCCATTTTGAAAGAAAAAAGAAAAATGGAAGCAGGAGGGAAAGAAGGAAGAAGGAAAGGAAGGAAGGAAAGGAGGAAGAAAAGAAGGAAAGAAAGAAGGAAGAAAAAGAGGGAGGGAAAGATACTTCAGTTTGCACTTTGAGTATATCACATCTGGAGATGAATAACATGTTTCATCATGAGTCCTTTGGAACTGTGATGGGTCATTGCGTTAATCAGAAGTATTAAATCTTTCAGAGTTGATTGTCCTTATAGCATTAGTGTTGTTATTGTACAAATTGTTCTCCTGGTTCTGCTCACTCTATTCTATATCAGTTCATAAAATCTTCTTTGTTTTTTTTGAAACCATTATAGTTTTTATTTCTTATAGCACAACAATATTCTACTACCTCTTAGAACTCCTAGGTTCCTTCATAATTTAGCTTAAGTACTACCTCTTCCATAGGACCATTATTGATCCCCTAGTTACTACTGTTTCCTACCCCAAAAACCTCATATTTATTTTGTAGACTTAGATACATGTGCATGTTGTCTCTCTAGATGGCATATAAGTTCCTTGGGGCAAGGATGATTTCATTTGATCATTGTAGTCTCATGCCTAGTTGAATAAATGCTTTTTGTTTGCTGGGTTGATGAGAATGAGGTTCTTAATCTTTTGCTTGCCATGGACCTTTTATGGCACACTAGTGGGTCCTCTTCTTCTAAATAATGTTTTTAAAAGCATAAAATATGTAAGATTTCAAAGGAAACCAATTACACTGAAATACAGTTTTCAAAATATTTCAAAATATTTAATATTGAAATATTTTAAAAGTACAAGGACCCCAGAATAAGAAAGCCTTAAACTAGATGGAATTAAACTTGGTTCTGGTCTTTAATCAGTGCTGCCCTAACATTTTCCCATACAGGTATTAAATGAGAAATGAGTTGTGAACTCGGGTCTTGAATGGATTCAATTCCTGCACTGTGGACAGGAGGTAGTAGACAAGTCTGATGTTTTTTAGAACTGGATAAGAGGATACTTTGGTGGATAGGAACCTTGGGTTCTAGTATCTGCTTTGCTGTTGATTTATTGTGTAATTTTAGGAGAGTCACTTACCCTCCTACTATCTCCTTATATATAAGAGAAGAGTCTGGACTAGATGCTCTCTAAGATTCCTTTGAACTCTAAAACTAGTGGTATCAAACTCAAATAGAAACAGATCCTTGGGTGCTGCAAACTGACTTAGAAAACCACAAATTAACATTGCCTAGGTTATATTATATTTTTATTTATTCTGTTGCTCAATTTCAATTTAATCTATTCAGTTGCACTTGGGAGTAATGATGAGTTTGACACCTCTGCTCTACACTCTGGGGATTTTGTCATTTTTTTTTTCTCTTTTCCATGTTGCAGGATGTTGGTGACTGGCCCTGGGTCTAGGAAATATAAAGGTGACTGGAGACAGCACAAAAAAATATTAGGCCACTTGGTGGTGTGATATACCCAGGGAAAGTTTCTATGACATGCTCAGCATAGTTCCCTCAGTGATATTTTAATGGGGAGCCAAGACACCTCACTTCCATGCCCAGTTGATCGGACAAGGAGGCAAAGAGAATCTCTAACCTCACGGTATTGTGAAGTTTGTTTATTCATTTGTTTGAATAAAGGGAGCAGAAGACAAAGGAAGGCAACTACCATGTCCTTTTATGTCTTAGGTTCCTGTAATATGTCATTCTCTGAAATCCATCCCACTAAGCTGGTCATGCTGTTCCTCTGATTCTCTGACCTAGAGCATGATATGTAGATGCTCCAGTAGAGAGGGAAGAGGAAATAACATAGACTGGGCAGCTTAAACAATGCCCTTGTCTGATGTAGTGGCAAAAGAAATCATGAAAAAGAGGGAATACAAACAGACAACACAAAATTGCATGTGATTTTTCATCAAAATCCCTTTCATCTGTATTGTGCGTTATGTTTGTTTATTTTTTTTAAACTCTTATATTGTGTATTGATTCCAGGGCAGAAAAGCAGTAAGGGCTGGGCAACTGGGATTAAGTGACTTGTCTAGGGTCATACAGCTAGGAAATATCTGAAGCCAGATTTGAACTCAGAATCTCCTGTCTCCTTGGCCTAACTCTCTATCCACTGTGCTACCTAGCTGCCCCATGTAGTATGTTTTTCAAAAAGTTTTCACATCGTAAGGAGCTATGATCCTATTTGACAAACAGAACTACTGAGGCTCTGAAAGATTAAATAATTGGCCCAACATCATTAGTCAAAAGCCAAGGTTAGAACCTAAAGTTTCTTAAATCATAGTCGACCGTCAGTCATTCGACAAGAGTACATTGTTTACTGTGTGCTAATGGCTATGCTAAACATCTGGATAGACAAAGAAAGCCAGAAATGGTCCATACTGGACATACAGAAAATAGATGGCAAGTAAGATCAGAAGGGAAGGCACAAGTAGTTCAGGGGACTGAGAAAGGACTGCTAGGGAAGGTTAGATTTGAGTTGAGTCACAAAGGACCAGGGAAGCCAGGAGGTGAAAGTGAGAGTATAGATAGTGTAAATCACAGGGATTGGAGATGAAATGTCATTGTTTGAGAAAAAGCAAATAGCACAATGTGGTTGTATCATAGAGTATGTGAAGGGAGGTGAGGGGAAAGGAGAAGAAAATGAGTATTTATATAGCTTTTATGTAACAGGCACTCTGCTAAGGGCTTTATAAATATCTAATTAGTTGCTGTTATTATCCTTCCTTTTACAATTGATGAAACTGAGGCAGAGATTAAATGACTTGCCTGTATTCACATGGTAAGTGTCTGATGCTGGACTTGAACTCGGGTTTTCTGATTCCAGACCCAGCCTCTATCTACTGTGCCATCTAGCTACCAGGATGGTAAACTATATTAAGATTAGAAAACTTGGAAGGGGCCAGGTTATAAGGAGGCTAAATTCCAGAAAGAAGACTTCATATTTGAAGGGTAACATGGCCATACTTAGACTCTATTTAGAAAAGTCCCCCCAAAAAAAGAAAGAAAGAAAAAAGGGGAAAGAAAAGTCACAGAGAAGAGAAACTATCCAGAAAAGAAGGTGATCAATGGTGTCAGTTGTGGCAGAGAGATGAAAAAAAAAAGATAAAGACTGAGAAAATAGGGCTTGTCCATTAAGATGCCATTGTAAATTTTGAAGAGGGTCATTTCAGTTAAATGATGAGGTTGGAAGCCAGACTGAAGAGGAAGAAGAGTCTGAGAGCAGAGGAAGTAGAGTCATTGAGTACAGACAGATTTCTGAAGGAGTTTAGCAATGAAAGGGAGGAGAAATTTAAGAAGGTAGCTTGTGGGAATGATAGGATCAAGAGATTTTGTTTTGTTTTTAGAGTTGGGGAAACATAGGCATATTAGTAGGCAGCAGGGAAGGAGCTAGTAGATAGATAAGAAGAAGTTGAAGCTGATAGTGGGGGCAATCTGTTGGACAATTGGAAGAGGACAGTATTGAGGGGACCTATAGAGGGGATTAGTCTTGGCAAGGAGAAGGAAGGGCCACCTCATCATCTGAGTTAAAAATGAAGGAGGTATTAGTGAGGAATATAGGGTCTGTCTGAATGATGTTAGATGAGGAAACAAGGGCCATCTATCTCTTGGTCATTGGTCATAATTTTCCTTTTCCCCTTGCTGCATTTGAATGGCAGGAGCTTAACTGAGGTATCCCACCCTGCACAAGGCCATACCTGAAGTACTTAGTCTAGACACTAAGGCTAGTGAAATAGTGGAAAGAGTCCTAATTATCGACTCAGAGCCAAATACTAGCTTACTACCTGTGTAACCACAGGAATATTATTGATCTCTCCGAGCCTTGGTTTTCCTCACATTAAAGACAAAGAAACTGGACTTGATTATCTCTAAGGGGCCTTTTGGCTCTAAATCCTATGAAACCCAACTTCAATGGTTTTCACTAGTGACATGACTGGAGTGGGGAAACAAATGATATGAAAGGAAGCCTCTTTTTCTGTTCTACCCTCTTAACAATTCTTGAGAGCTCAGGCATATAAGAATGATTTTTCCTATACACCTGCCTTTTATTCCCTAAATCCATGTATGTATCTTCAGAAGATCAACATCATAAATCTGAGACTGGAGGGGCAGCTGGGTGGCTCAGTGAATAGAAAGCCAGGTCTAGAGATGGGAGGTCCAGGGTTCAAATCTGGTCTCAGATTTCATACTTTCTAGCTATGTGATCCTGGGCAAGTCACTTAACCTCAATTACCTAGTCCTTATTGCTCTTTTGCCTTGGAACCAATACTTAATATTGATTCTAAGATGGAATGTGAGGGTTAAATTAAAAAAAAAATCAGGAGACTATGGTAGAAAACAATTCCTATGAAGATTTGATGATTTTAATGGATTGTAAGCTCAATATGAGTTAACAGTCATAGGGGAGCCTTAAACCCACTACTGCTAGGTTATATGGAGAGGCAGAGTATCCAGAGCAATGGAAGTGAGATCTTTGGCATACTTCATATCCCACTGTAAGCTGCTACCTATGTTTGAACCTGAATGCATAGTTAATATTCCAGAGACTTGCATTTATAAAATCCACAGAATATCTCCCCATTAAAAACTAATAAATATGCCCTCTAGTGCTGGGAGTTGGTTCTGTAGAACTGACAGGACCAGATGCTCTCTGAAAAGCACACTTTTCCATTTGGAGAAATATCTGCAAAGGAGCAGAGAAGAAAAGGTAAAAACAGTTGCATTGGAAAGCTTGGTGTGGAGCTGCCAGAGATTTCTTTGATTCTGGAATCATAAATCTCTAAAACCCTTAAATTTTAGAATCAAATCTTTTTTTTTAATTGTCATGCAAAACCCACTTCCATATTGGCCATTTATTGTAAGAGCTCACTCAGACATAACCAAAACTCCCAAAATAAAACCAAAAATACACTGATGTGAAAGACGACTCTAACAGTTCTTTCTCTGGAGGTGGAGAGCATTCCCTGTCATAATTGTCATAATTTCAGAATTGTCCAAGATCATTGTATTGCTGAGAGGAGCCAAATTGTCATAGATAGTCATTGTGCAATATTGCTGTTTCTGTGTACAGTGTTCTCCCAGTTCTGCTTATTTTGCTCTGGCTTAGTTTGGAATCAAGTGTTGAAGGCATAGATATTCAGAATAGGGAAGAGTCTTCAAAGTCATCTGGTTTAACTTTTCATCTAGGACAGAAAATTCCCTCTAGAACATTTCTGACAGGATTCCCTCTTCTTCTCAAAAATATCCTATTGGGGCAGCTGGGTAGCTCAGTGGAGTGAGAGTCAGGCCTAGAGACAGGAGGTCCTAGGTTCAAACCCGGCCTCAGCCACTTCCCAGCTGTGTGACCCTGGGCAAGTCACTTGACCCCCATTGCCCACCCTTACCAATCTTCCACCTATGAGAAAATACACCGAAGTACAAGGGTTTAAAAAAATATCCTATGGTCATTTCTATATATTTCCAACACATTAGAGCAGCAAGAGGTAGAAAGAGAAACACCATTTAAAATCACCCTAGACAATATAAAATACTTAGGAATCTATCTACCAAAACAAACACAGCATTATACGAAAACAACTACAAAACACTTTCCAAACAAATAAAACTGGATCTCAACAATTTGAAAGCCATTAATTGCTCATGGGTAGGATGAGCTAACATAATAAAAATGACCATTCTACCCAAATTAATTTACCTATTTAGCACCATACCTATCAAACTACCAAAAAACTTCTTTACTGAATTAGGAAAAACTATGACAAATTTCATTTGGAATAACAAAAGATCAAGAATATCAAGGGAAATAATGAAAAAAATGTGAAGGAAGGGGGCCTAGCAGTACCAGATATTAAACTATACTATAAAGCAGCAGTCATCAAAACAATATGGTACTGGCTAAGAGACAGAAGGGAGGATCAGTGGAATAGACTTGGGGCAGGGAAATGGCAAACCATTCCAGTAGCTTTTTCAAGAAAACCCAAAGCTAGGTCATGAAGAGTCGAACACAACTAAACAATTGAACAACAATAAAACTCAAGTTGCTCTATAGCTCTTCCTTCTGAAACATGCCTCCTTATCATTACTATCCTCTGGTCCTTAGTTCTGCTGGACAGGCCCTGCCCTTTGCATTCCTCTCCAGAATATAGCATTCTGAATGTCTCATGGTCTGGCCCAAGAAGCAAGAGGAAAGAGGCCTATATTCTGTGGAAAAAGGCTGTCCCCTTCCCTATTCTAGACCCCTGGCCTCCTCCACAAAGAGAGATGGAGGTATGCCATTGCTTTGTTTTGTTATGTATTTTTGAAATCTATTTACTTGTATTCATATTCTTTAATGTGTCTCACATTGTTGGAACAAGGAGCCGTTGCAGAAGAAGACTGGGGATAGAGGAATTCTAAAAGGGCAAATCATCTGGATGAGGACCTAGTGGAATGGTACGAGGGATGTATTCAAGAATACCAGGCTTTTGTGATCAGCTCTGACTGATTGTTGACATGGCTCTTTCCCCTACAGATATTCAGTGTTCCCTTACAATTCATTTCCAGCTACCTCTTTCTCCTTCCCTTTCCTGAAAGAGGATAAAATAACCTGCAGAGAGGAGACTGAATGAACAACACAAATGCATTAAATGTGCCTGTTCAGAAAACCCCCACCAGGCAGGTGTGTTACACTGTCATCCTCAGTAAGTGTAGACATCAATCTTTTGAATTATTGTGCTTTATCTACACTTTTTCCTTCAGGCTATTTCTACCTC
This sequence comes from Gracilinanus agilis, assembly GCF_016433145.1. NCBI lineage: Eukaryota > Metazoa > Chordata > Mammalia > Didelphimorphia > Didelphidae > Gracilinanus > Gracilinanus agilis. The sequence goes on along the minus strand of NC_058131.1, from coordinate 299,075,844 downwards.
TTAGTCTATGATATGTAGTGTTGAAAACCTCCTAGGAAATTACTGGACTGTTCCTAGGGTGCCAGAAGATAGGGCCAAGTATCTGGGGGTTCGGGCCTTTTGTTGCTTTCTCCTCTGGAATTTCCATTAGGATAAGAGCCCTTCTAAGTTCTTCAGTACATAGTCATTGTCATCTTAGGGAATCCTTTTCTGGTGTGAGTATGCTGTTTTAGTTTTAATACTTTCCTATCTAAGAGTTGTTGTTAGATTCCTTCTGGCTCTCTAAGTTTCTGTTTCTAATAAGACTGGTTATTCTTCCTTTTTGAACCAACTCAGCCTTCTTCATGAAGCCTTTCATGATTCCCCTGGCTAAAAAGGATGTCTCTACTCTTAGAGTACAGTAGGCAATTTACCTCTTCTTTGTCTTTATCACATTCCACTCTGTATCATATGTGTGCATGCACTTTCTACTTTTTTAATATCATAAACTCTCTGAGGCTCTGAGACAGTGTTACTTTTAGTCTTCTCCCACTCGTAGCATGGTGCTGTAGACATAGTATGTTCTTCATTTTTGTGGAATAGAACTGAACTATAATCTATCCCTTTACTAGCATCTAATACTTTGACATTATTCAGATCTAGTTTCAAATCCTTCCCAGCTCTTCCATTAACATGATGTGGGATCTTGGGAAAATAATTTCACTTTTTTTTGACTTTTGTTTCCTCATCTATAAATTTAGGGAGTTGAACAGGGAGAACTCCGAAATCTTTTTGGAGCGTTTACAACTCAGTTCCTGGAGAAAATGATGTAAGTCTAGATGTATTTTTAAAATTTCTGACAATTTTTATTAATAGATCATAAAACATCACAAATTAGTTAAATTTGAAATAAAACTATTACTTCCCTTGGATAATTTCAAGTGAAATGAATATGAATCTGTTTTCATCTTTCTCTTAGGGGATAGAGTGTAATAAGCCTTTCTGTACAAAGTTTTTTTTTTGGCTTTATTTCTTGATAAACAAAATGGAAGATTTAATTTGTGTGTACATTTGGCAAAAATGTCATGCTTATATAGTATGTAGGCTCTGGGTTCTTTCTCCCAAACTACACAGATTAATAGGTCAAGTCTCTAGAATGTAACAAATAAAAGGTTTTCTGGAGGCTTGGCACCAGATTTATAAGTATTAATAAAAAGAGAGAGAAAAGATATTGAGAGATTTCAGTCTGATTATTACTGATCCTTCATTTGACTGGCTGAGGTTCTGCCGCCATGGTAGCATGGCTTGCCGTAGATCAAGGGCCAAGAGAAGCTAGCACCTGGATGACTTAGAGAGCCAAACATCCAGTGCAGGTCTGGAAGTTAAGCGAGAGCAAGAGCACTTCCCTCCTAGGTTTAAGAACCCTCTTGCCCACTTGCTTTCAAAGGTCATGCTGTTTGCCCTTCTGTGGTGCCATTCTGCTGACTTTTCCCTGTTCGCTAGGGATGCCCATGGTGATGCTAGCTCTGCCATGTTGTCACTCCTGCTGATTTTGATGCCAGGAGATGCCAGGATATATTACTGTGTGATACCTACTGAGGGATGGAGGTATTTTATTACTCCACACAATAATGACTAACAAAAATCCCATTTTGGTCTCCAGGGGTAATCCTCAGGGGTTGGGGGTGGTTTTCTAATACTATGATTCACATGCTTCCACCTCATTATGTTCTCCTAATATAAAATGACTAATATTTCCCTAAAATCATTTAACCAATAAATATCAATTAGCTTTTACAAAAGGATATTTGCTAAGAAAATTAGAGGACGATTTTTTCATTAGCACAAAGTTAGCCAAGAAGAAACAGTCAGAGAAAACCCAAGCAAGCACTAAATTCAGGAGGGGAAAGATCCATCTCTATCATGCATTTTGGAAGCTTTAACCCCTCGTGGACTTGTGTTTTTGTTTTTAGGGGGTTCACATCACCCCTCAGTTGAAATATGATTATTCAAAATATACTGTGTTCTAGGTACTAAGTAATTAATTACATATCGTGGATACAGCAAGGTAGCACAGCAGACAAGAGTTCTAGGCCTGGAGTTGGGAGGACCTGGGTTCAAATCTGGCCTCAGATGCTTCTTGCTACATGAGTAAGTCACTTAACCCTGATTGTCTAGCCCTTACTGCTCTTAAAACTGATACGAAGTTCATTTGCAGTGTTATTTTGAGGCTTTGGCTTTATATATGAGTATTCTCTTGCAACAACGACCAATATGGAAGTATGTTTTGTATGATAATATGTATATAACCCAGATCAAATTGCTTTCTATTTCTGAAAGGAGGGAGGGAAAACAATTTGCATCTTATAATTTTGGAAAACTTATGTTGAAAATTGTCATTACGTGTAATTGGGAAAATAAAATATATTTGAATAAAATAATTTTTCCCCTTTATTTATTTAGAATATTCTTCCATGGGTACATGATTCATGATTACTCCCCGCCCCCCCTTTCCTCCTCCCTCCCAGAGCTGACAAACAATTCTGCTGGGTTATACATATATCATTTTTCAAAGCCTATTTCCATGTTATTCATATTTGCAATAGAGTGATCCTTTAATATCAAAACCCCGGTCATCTCCCCATAGAACCACGTGATCGATCATATGTTTTTCTTTTGCATTTCTACTCCCACAGTTCTTTCTCTGGATGTGGATAGTGTTCTTTCTCATACGTCCCTCAGAATTGTCCTGGATCATTGAATTGCTGCTAGTAGAGAAGTCCATTAGATTCTATTGTGCCACAGTATATCAGTCTCTGTGTACAATGTTCTCCTGGTTCTACTCCTTTCGCTCTGCATCAATTCTTGGAGGTCTTTCCAGTTCACATGGAATTCCTCCAGTTCATTATTCCTTTTAGCACAATAATTGAATAAAATATTTTAAAAAGAATTGATACTAAGACATACTAACATATATGTCCTCATAGGATAGTCATGTGCTTCATATTCTGGGAAGTATAAGTTATATCTTGTCTAACTTCTACTAGGCTTACTAAAGTTTCAATGTTTTTCTTATGACCTTGACCACTAATGGATAGATGGCACAGAAAGATACTTCTTAGAGATCAAATTCCTATTGGCTTAACTCCTGCTGATCATTTTCATCACTAGGGAAAATGTTTTCCATTCATGCAGTAAATACTCAAAGCCAGCAAAGATTTTTTTTTTTCTGCTGGGCTCTTCATTACCCTGTCATTCAGAGGGATGTGGGATTAGTTTTTAAATTGCTTAGATTCTCAGTCATAGGAAAAGCCTTAGCATGGATTATCCAAATCTGTTTGTACTGAATTTTACATGAACATTGAACAATCATTTGAACTTAAACTGATGAAAGGTTTTTTTTTTTTTTTTAAACCACACACAAAGGTGTTTTTGGAAGACTCTGTGGCATCTGCATTTTTTTTTTTATTTTCTGAGGCAGAAATGGACCACACAGAATTGCCAATTATTTGGAAGGAAGAGATTTGCCCTGGAAAATGTGAAATCTGTGTATCCTCCATCCCTCTGGCTCCAAGGCCTGACTTTCCTGCAGTTGAGTATATGGCCGCTTATATATAGGATTTGAAGGATGCCAGGCTGAAACTCCTGCCCAAAACTTTCTCCTCTGCTGGCTTGCCAGTCATCATGCATGAAATTCTTTCATTAGAGGTTTATTACAGGCTATTTTAAAATGCAAATGCCCTTAGGAGAGATAACAGGTTAAGCTATCAGTTATTTACTTTCTTAATACTTCAAAGGCCTTGTGATTTCATCGGTGTGGGTTTCATATGTTTATTCTTTCCACCTCCTCAGAATATAACCCTTCCATCACTTAGTAGATGATTTTCAGGCCTTGCTGTAGCCAAAACAACCAATTGCTGAACAACCCAATTTCCCTAGGATGAACATGAATGTCTTGGATTCAAATCTGACCTCAGATACTTCCTAGCTGTGTGTCCCTGGCCAAGCCATTTAATCCCAATTGCCTACCTCTTCTCCCTTAGAATGGTATTGATTCTAAGATAGAAGGTAAGGACTTAAAAGAATGAAGATTCTAAAATGCATGTCTAAACATGTCACTTCTCTGGTCAATCAACTCCAGAGACTCCCTATCACCTCTATGATCAAATATGAAATTCTTTTTTTTTTTTTTTTTAAGCTCATCTCCCTCCTACATTTCCAACTTACTCCTCTCCTTGTAGTCTTTGATCTAGGGTCATTGATCTTGTTGCTCCTTACACACAATACTCCATTTCTAGACATTTTCAATGGCTCTTCTCCACTGGCCACCCCCCATCCCTCCTTAGAATTCTCTCCTTTTTCATCTCCATATCCTGGTTTCCCTGACTTCTTTTAGTATTCTCATTTGCTGCAAGAAGCCTTTCCTGATCATCCTTGATGGCTGGTGCTTTCCATCTAAGATCATCTCCAATTTAGCTTATGTTTTATGCCTGGTTTGTACATAGCTGTTTGCAAGTTGTCCATCTAATGGACTGTGCGTTTCTTGAGAACAGAGGCTTTCTTTGTATTCTTAGCATTTAGCACAGTGTCTGGCACATCACAGGTGCTTAATAAATACTTTTTGATTTGATAGTTCCCAGCCAGACTGTCCTACTTGCTATTTCTTACACGTGACATTCCATCTCTTGTCCCCATGCCTTTGCACAGACCATCCCCCATGTGTGGAATGCAATCCCTCCTTACCTCTACCTCTTAGAACCTCTAGTTTCTTTCAAAGCTCAGCTCAAATGTCGGCTCCTTCAAGAAAGCTTTTCTGATCCTCCTCTAATGCTTTCCACACAAAATTACCTTATATTTGTTTTGAAAATATTGTGTCCATGCTGTCTCTCCTGAGAAAAATGTGAACCCCTTGAGGTCAGGGACTATTTTATTTATGTCTTTGTATCATTAGAGCCTAGAGGAGTACATGGCACATAGCAGGCACTTGATAAAAGCTCATTGATTAACTGATTGTTCCCTCCACCCTCTGGGATTTATTGAGTCTGTTCTTAGATACTCTTGGCAAGGGCAGAGGAAAGGAAATATGTGGTAATGATCTCAAAGGTAGGGGCTGCAAGTGTTGTTAGAAAACTAGTAGAAAGTGAATGGATTCCCTTGGGCTACACAGAGGAAAGGAGCCCAGTCATGCCCATTCTCATTACTGGCTCCTCTATTTTAAGCTTCTTCAGCAGTGGCTCCTTGGGGATTGCTGCACCATCTCTGTGGCTTTGATCAGGGTCATTTCTGTGCCCAGTGACTTTGGATTTTCTCTTTGAATCCCTTTGTCTTGATGTTGATTTACTGATCCGGGCATTTTCCTCTCCTGCTGGACCTATCAGTTGCTGGGCAGGAGGAGGCTGGAGAGGAAAGCAACTGTGGCCTTTGAAATGGGCTTAGGGTCTGGGGAAAGGCCAAGTTCCTGGTGTTTCTTCCTCTTTGCATTGGAATTGCTCCAATTCTCTGTTTGCAAGTTCCTTGGGGCTTCTTGGGGGGTCAGGCTGGCCCCAGAGGGTCTGTCTCTGGCTCTAGATCCTGGCTTCTTCTAGGAACCTGCCCTTGACAAAGATGGAGTCTTCATGAGGGGAAGAAACAGAGCAGGGAATGAGTTCCAGGCTAGCAACTTGGGCACCAACCATCCTTTCTGATTTTTCAGGTTTTCTCTCTTCAGAAAAGTCATGGAAAAAATCCTGGAGCCATTTCAGGAGCAAGATTAAGCCAAGCAATGAGGAAAAGTAGCAACATGAATCTTCCCTAACACTGGAAACAGAATGGTAAAATAGAGAGAGCCCTATTGTAGGAGTTAGGAGACTTAACTTTAGTTCCAACTCTACTATTAACTTTCCTGTATAAACTTTGGGTAAGTTCAACCAATCAGCCGACAGACATTTATTAAACTTTATGTCCCAAGTTCCATGCTAAGTGATGGAAAAAAAATGACAGCAAAATTCCTTCCTTTAAAGAATTTATATTCTATTGGAAGAAACAACATGGACTAACATAAGTAGATGTAAAATTTATCTAAGAAAGTATAAGGCAGTTTTTTGATGAGGGAGAACCCACCACTTAGGAAAGGGAAGGCCTCATATTGGAAGAGACCCTTGAGCTAAGCTTTGAAGGAGCCAAGAGATTCTAATAGGTAGTGGTGATGAGGAAGTATATTCCAATTATGAGAGTGGGGACAGAATATCCCATGTGAAGGACAGTAAGTAGCACAGTTTGATTACAATATATAGTACATGAAGAGGAGTAAAGTATTTTAAGTCTGGAAAAATGGAGCCAAATTGCAAAGGGCTTTAAATTCCAGATTTAGTATTTTCTCCTAGAAGCTATAGAGATCTAGTAGAGCCTCTAGAGTAGAGTAGTGACATCATCACACCTCTCTTTTAGGAATATAATCTTGGGGAGCATGGGTTGGAGAAGGGAGAAATTGGTGGCAAGGAGTCCAAAAGGGAGGCTATTATAATGGGTCAAGTAAGAAGGGATGAACATATCCCTACTTTCAAGGAACTTACCTTCTGATGAAAGATTTAACAGTCACTTTTAGGTGGTGCATTGTATAGAGCTCTGGACTTGGAGACTAGGATGCATGAGTTCAAATCTTGCTTCAAACTTTTATTAGTTATATGATCCTAAGTAAGTTACTTGACCTTCGTCTGCCTTAGTTTCCTTACATGTAAATAGGGATGATAATACCATCTACCTCTTAAGGTTTTGGGGAGGATCAAATGATATAACATTTACAATGCTTTGCAAAATTTAAAGTGCTATACATGATGTTCTAAAAGCTATTACATTTAAAACTGTACTAAGACTTTTGGGATACCCTGAATAAAAGCTAGCTATTATTATCAGTGTTACATTTATTTAATTTATATTACTATAGCAAATAATGAAGGGAAGATAGCACAAAGGCATGGAGATGGGGCATCAAATGTCCTGTGTCAGGAACAAAGAGAAGGCTAGTTTTACTGAGTTATAGAGCAGGGGAGGGGGTGGGGGGATAACATCTGATAAGATTGGAGAGAGAGTTTGGGGTCAGGTTGTAAAGGGCTTAGAAAGTCAAACAGAGGGCCAGAATAGAACTTTGGGAACTACCAGTTAGGAGATGTGATTGTTGATCCAAAAAAGGAGAAGGATAAAGGAGTAATCAGTTAAGTAGGAAATAGACCAGGAAAAAGTTGTGTCATGAGAACCCAGAAAAGAGAGTATCCAAGAATGGTTCAAGATGAAAAGAGAGTATCCAAGATGGTCAACAGTGTCATGTGCAGCAGATAGATTGAGAGACATAGATCTGAGAAAAGATTGTCAGATTTAGTATTTGAGAAATCAGACAACTTTATATACTTTCAATTGAGTGATGAGATCAGAAGCCAGACTGCTAAGGGTTTAAGGTCAAGAAAGAGGAGGGAGGGGACAGCTGGGTAGCTCAGTGGATTGAGAGCCAGGTCTAGAGACAGGAGGTCCTAGGTTCAAATCTGGTCTCAGACACTTCCCAGCTGTGTGACCCTGAGCAAGTCTCTTGACCCCCATTGCCTACCCTTACCCCTCTTCTGCCTTGGAGCCAACACACAGTATTGAGTCTAAGATGGAAGGTAAGGGTTTAAAACTAATGTTTATCCCTGTTTAGGTTTTTATGATTGTTCACATTTATCTTTTTAGGTTTCTCTTTACTCCTATGTTTGAGCTTCAGAATTTCCCTGCAGCTATGGTCTTTTCATCAGGAATACTTGAAAATTCTCTATTTAATTAAAAAAAAACATTTCTCCCCATGAATGATTATACTCAGTTTTGATAGGTAAATTGTTCTTGACTGTCTTGGCCTTCTGGAATATTATATACCAAACTCTCTACTTCATAATGATGGTTACTAAATCTTGTGTGAGCCTGACTGTGACTTTTCAATAGTAGAATTCTTTCTTTTTTTTTTTAATATTTTTTCCAGATTATATGTAGACACATTAAAAAAAATCCCTTACCTTCTGACTTAGAATCAATACTATATATTGGTTTCAAGGCAGAAGAATGGTAAAGTCCAGGCAATAGGGATTAAGTGACTTGTCCAGTGTTACACAACTGGAAAGTGTCTGAGGTTAGATTTGAACCCAGAAACCCCCGTCTCTAGGCTTGGCTCTCAATCCACTGAGCCACTCAGCTGTCTCCTGCAGACACAATTTTTGATGAACATTTTCTGACATTTGTGATCCATGTTCTCTTCAAATTCTTTCTTTTTGGCTGCTTATAGTATATATTTTTTTAATCTGGAAGCGCTGGCCATAATATTCCTGGGATAATAATTTATTTTCAGTTTTCCTTCGAGAGGTGACCAGTGGATTCTTTCTATTTCCACCTTACTCTCTAGTTCCAAGAGATCCATGCAGTTTTCTTTTAAGATTTCTTGAAATATGATGTTGAAGCTCTTTTTGGTCATGGCACAGGCAGCTAACAAGGAATGGAACACACCTAAATGGGGGCTTAAGTCAATAACATTAAAAAAGAATCACTCAACCCTAGGAACTCTGAAAGAAATCAACTTGTTAATTGTATATGGGTTGGGAAAGTTAGTCCAGACTCAGCATTATATTTTTGAGGGGGAGGTCATTATATTCAGCTTTTAAATTCAGATAACTAACTTATCCCTCTTCCTAATTTTCCTCTTTGTCAAAGGCATCATTTATTTGCCAGGTCACTGAGATTTGGAATATAGGAGTCACCCATGACTCTTTAAACACACACACACACACACACACACACACACACACACACACACACAAACCCTTTAACTTCTGTCTTAGAATAAGTAATAATCAAATTGGTTCCAAGGAAGAATGGTAAGGGCTAGGCAGTTGGTGTTAAGTGAATTGCCCAGGGTCACACAGCCATAAGTCCAGATTTGAACCCAGGATCTCTTATCTCCAGTCCTGGCTCTCAATCCACTGAGCCATCTAGCTGCCTCCCTATCTTTGACTCTTCATTCTCACTCTCTTCCCTTATCTAATCAGTTTCCAAGTCTTAAGTCCACGTCCTCAATATCTCTTATAACATCTCTTTTTCTCTGCTCATCTCATGACACAACCACCCAGTTTAGGCCCTCATTACTTTTACTGAATTATTTAACAACTTCCTAACTGATCTACCTAAATTCAGTTTTTCCCTTATTCAATCCAAGCTCCAAACAGCTGCCAACTTGATATTCCTAAAGGGCAGTTCTGGCCATGTCATTCCTTCTATCATGAAGCTTCAGTGGCTTCCCATTCCCCTTGCATAAAATATAAACTCTTCTACTTGGCAATGAAAGCCTTTGACAATCTGGCTCCAGCTTATTTTTTCTTACCATTACCCCTTGTTCACCACTTCTAACCAAACTGGCCTAATAAATGCCTTCCATCTCCTACTTCAGTATCTTGGTGTAGTTTATCCTGCATGCCTTGGATGCTCTCTGACTTCAGCTCTGACTTGAGGAACTTCTGGCTCAGTTTAATTGCTACCTCCTTCAAGATTCCTTTTTTGCTTCTTCAGTTAGTGCCCCCTCCCATCGCAGTGTACTTGTTCGGTATATACTTTTCTGTGAAAATGGTAAATTCCTCAGCATTAGAATATAAGGGCATCTAGATGGTACAGTGGATAGAGTCAGGAAAACCTGAGTTCAAATCTGGTCCCAGGCTCTTACTAGCTGTGTGTCCCTGGGCAAGTCACTTAACCTTATTTGCCCCACTTCCTTCAGCTGTAAAATGAGCTGAGAAGGACATGGCAGCCCAGTATCTTTGCCCAGAAAACCCCAAATAGGCATAACTGAACAACAATACCTAAAAGAATATATAACCCCCTTGAAGGGCTTACACATTTGAATTTGTGTCCTTGGGGAAAGGATTTTTATACTTGTTATTGCTGGATCAGTACTTACTTATCATCTTGGGTGGGTGGATAGTTTAGTCACGTTACCTGAACTCCATTGCTTCTCACCTGGTGGCAGCTAGGGAAATTCCAGACATTGTGTCTAAGAGCTTAGAACTAATTGTTATAGAGGCTTGTACATTTGCATATCACTTGCACATTTAAACCATTTTTTTCTCAGTGAATTATTTGTAGAAGTCATTGCATGAAGCAAAGTAGAGTTATGAATTTGATAACTTCTAGAATAAATTTGATGATGGAGTTGGTGACCTCTAAATACTCTTTAGAATTCCAGATGGATAGATTCCAAGATCCTTTCCCCTTTCAGGAGACAACCACCAACCATCTCATGGTACCCCCCTCTTCATGATCCCCACCCCCATCCCTTCCTGCCATGGGATCTGCCTTCCTATTCTTCTTGGTCATATGAACTAGCTGGAGACAGTGTCTGGAAACCCTTGAGCTAGCCTTATAAAATGCAGATGGTGTTTCCACTGTATGGCTTGCTGTGCGTGTGAGTAGGTCCCTGTCTCTGGGACACTGGCCAGCACAGATGTCCTGGATCGTGAGACTCTCCGCTGCGGCCGAAAGGAGACACTAAGCTGGTGTCACTGAATGCCAGTGACAAGAGTCCTCTGACTCTGGTTTCAATTCCGTGATGTTGGGAACTTGGCTGGCTTCTTGCGAAGCCGAATCATTTTGTGTCATTCCTGTCCAGCGCTGGGGATTAGGATGGTGTGTCTTTGAAATAAGTCCCTCAAAGCTACAATTGATGCAGGAATATTGCTTCTGATGGTCAGGCTGGCATGGAAATTGCAGGGCCAGTTTTTCAAAGGGACTATTTGTGTCATCTTTTAGCTGTATTCATCCCTAGGTCTGCTGAGCTGCACCGTCTGTCTCCCTCACCATACTGGGAATTCCTTGAAGGTAAGGTTTCCCTTGTAACCATGGTGCAGTGGACTGGTAGTCCAGAGGCCCAAGGGCCAGTTTGTTACTAACACAGTGTGTGATCTTAATCAAATCACTTCCCATTTCAATTTCCAGATTTATAAAGTGAGGCCGTTGTACTCCATGGTCTCTGAGGTTCCTTCTAACCCCTCACTCTAAATGTTTCAACTAGTCCAGTGTCCACCCTCTTCCCAACTCCCCTCCCCTAACATCTGGACCATTCCAGTCTGCTGACACTGGGTGTGTCTAGGGAAAACAAACTCATTTTAGTAAGTCAAGGGACATGTTTTTCTTCTTCTTAAGTGTTCGTTAAATTAATTCATTTAATTTCTTCTCATCATCTACTGTGTGCAGAGCATTATACTAGGTCTTGGGAGAGGAACAAATTTTAGATATGATCTAATAGTCATTCTTCCCATCTCTCTCCACTAGTCCTGGAGATGAGTCTGGACCCGGGGACACGCAGAACAAAGATGGAGGAACTGGCTTGGGAAATGCATCGCTCTCTTTGCACCACAGACAGGCTATTTGAAAAATCTTTGTTGTCTCAAGCGCTGTGGTTGTGAGGGCAGCAGCCAAAACAGTAAGGAGACCTTGGCTGTGAAGGCCAAAGGTTGTTCTCATCTCTTTCTTAGTTGTATTTTCTCAGCTTCTTACATGCTCCCCAGGTCCCTCAGGGTCTATGACCAGCCCCAGGCACGTGGATGGCTGCCAATCTTCCTATCACATAGCCATAGCCAGCTTTTTAGTTATCTGAGTGTGGATTATAATCCACATTGTGGATTATCTGTGGCAAATGTTTCAACTAGTCCAGTGTCCACCCTCTTCCCAACTCCCCTCCCCTAACATCTGGACCATTCCAGTCTGCTGACACTGGGTGTGTCTAGGGAAAACAAACTCATTTTAGTAATTGCCTAAGCAAACAGGTAGTGAAGTCTACTGTCTTATTACCACAATGCCCTCTAAAGCCAAATAGAAACAGGTTTTCAATTAACCACTCTTTTAAAATTAGTAGTCCAATGTGCAGCAGAAATAATTAAGAATTAAGTATAATACCTTTTGGATTCTCGTGAAAAGAACAAGTCACCATGTTGTAGAAAGATGCAGTAAGTCTGTCCTAGGAGACTAGGTAACAAATTACTAACAGGAAGGGTTCTGTAACAGGAAAGGAAGGGATAGGCAGCTGTTCCCCTGAACTGCCCCCACCCATGGCTTTCATTTTTTCTCTCTGGAAATGTTTTCTTTTCAGTGTGTCTGTGAGAAGAAACAGCTGGGATTCCCATGTGAGACTGGCACCATTTACACTGTTTCACTAGGAAATCTCAGTCTGTGTCTCATCCCCTTGTGCCAATGCCAGTTTTTTATTGGGGAAGAAAGAAAGAAGGCAGGAGCCAGCTATACCAGGATGTTTCCTGAAGGTGTGCTTCCTGGAAGTGGGATGAGAGAATTCAGAGTAGCTGATGGGTCTCTGAGGAGGTCGGTGACCTTAAGATGAAGATAGAGGAAGATAGAGGAAAATTTAGCCTGGCACAGTCCTGCCTCTGCTCCCCTGATATCCAAAGAGAAGGTTCATTAGGGAGAAAAACACAATGAATGAATGAAAAATCATTTATTAAGTGTTTGCTATGTAGCTAGCACATCAAGGGGAAGACCTGGGGACAAATAAGGAAGAAATAACTCCCAGTACCATGCCTAGGAGTTTTTTTTTAAACCCTTATCTGCTGTCTTAGAATTGATTCTAAGTATGGCAGAAGATTGGTAAGGGCTAAGCAATCGTGGAGTTAAGTGATTTGCCCAGGGTCACACAGTTAGGAAGTATCTAAAACCACCTTTGAACCCAGGATCTTTTATCTCCAGGCTTGGTGCTCTATCCACTAAGCTATCTAGCTGCCCTTCCTGGTAGGTTCTTAATAAATGCTAGCTGAATTAAGGAAAAAGATAAAATATTACAGGCTATCCCATGGATCACAGGGCAACATTCTTCATATCTCTTTGGGAATGAGAGAATTAAAGAGGAAGCTTGCTATGTTTGGCAATGGAATCTTAGTATGATTAGAAGGCAAATTGAATTGAATTAAATTCAGTAACATTTACTGAATGTTAACTATGTTCAAAGCACTGGATAATACCTTAGATTTGTGGCCAAGTGCTTTCACAAACATTCTGTGAAATTCAATCCTCAGCACACTCCTGGGGTGAGGGCAGACGGAGTGGGGTGAAATATGGCAGGGATTTTTATCTCCATACATGGGCACTAGCTCAGGTCCTCATCATCTGGATTGTTGCGAGTGCCTCTGACTGCCTCCAATTTCTCAGACTCTGGGCTAGGAGATATACATTCAATCTCCCTCCACTCTGCTGACAAAGCAGTGTTCCTTAAAGCATTGAGTAAGTAAAAGGGGGGAAAAACTAAGCACTTACTTTGTACAAAGCATTGTGCTAAGTAATATGGATACAAACGGAAAACAAAGAGTCAGGGCAACTAGATGGCAGAGGATAATAAGCCAGGCCTGGAGATGACAGGTCCTGGGTTCAAATGTGACCTCAGATTCTTCCTAGCTGTGTGACCCTGAGCAAGTCACTTAACTTCAATTGCCTAGCCCTTGCTCCAGAAGGTAAGGGTTTAAAAAAAAAAGTCAGACATGACTGAAACTCATTCAACAAATCCTCATGCCTGCAACACTTTCCTGCTTCATCTCCATATACAGATTTTCTTGACTTCCTACAAGTCTCAAAGTCCTACTTTCTACAAGAAATCCTTCCCTGTCCTTCCTAGTTCTAATGCTTTCTCTCTGTCATTCCCCCTAATTTATCCTTTTTTATTTCTTATTTATACCTAGTTTGTTTTTGCATGTTGTCACCCCCATTGGACTGTGAGCTCCTTAGTACCAGACACACAGTAGGCACTTAATAAATGCTGGCTGGCTGACTGCCTTCAGGAACTCTTTTTTTTCCACCAAACTGGATGACTTGCTTTCTCTCATACAAAAGGATCCATCTGCCATCTCTCTGCTTTCAATGAGGGTGGGTCCTGCTGGCTAGGAATGCTCTCCTTTCCTTATCTCTTCCTCTTAGACTCTTATTGCCCTTCAAGTAAGTCTTCCTAAATGAGGTCTTTTGGGGGATGACTTTTCATTTATTTTGTATGTATTTGAGTTTACTTATATGTATAAAAGCTGTTTCCCCGCTACCCCCCAAAGTATGTAAGCCCATTGAGGTCAAGGACTCTTTAAATTTTTGTCTTTGTATTCCTAGCAACTAGAACAGTGTTTGAGATGTAGTGGGTGCTTAATAAGTGTTTGTTGACTGTTGGTGAAGAAACTGAGACTTAGAGAGAGGAATTGATTTGATGAAGTTCATAAAGACCCAAGTTCATATTGGATTCACTGATGATCAATGCTTTCTTTTTATGCCTGGAAGTAGGACCAACCATTGGCACAACTAAGCCAAGTCGGTCTTTGGCTCCTGCCCCTGTAGGGGCTTCTCCCTCTCAGTACCTAATCCCCTCATGCTGTCTTCTGTAGAGTGGCACTGTGCTCTGTAGTTTACCTATTCCATATCCTATTTTCTCAGACTCCACTTGATACTGATACTAGTATGATAAAGTGGAAATAAGTGGTTTACTCCGTAATCCTTTTTTGATAACAGATCTATATTTTATCATAGGCTTTTTGGAGACAGTATCTTAGCCCCAAAGGAATAACACTAATGGTGGAATTTCAGGCACTGCAGCAGGCTGGGGTTTGAAGTCCCCTGCTGAAAGCTGAACTGCCCTAAGAGTCCCTTTTTTAACTCATTTACCCACTTCCATCCAGGTTTTCAGCTAAAGCCCCATTTACAAATTTGCAAGCATTCAATGGAGTGGCCAGAGGACATTTTAAACTTTCTGTGGAATTGTTAACACCTACGTTATTTTTTATCTACTTACCTACTTTTTTTAAACCCTTACTTTCTGTCTTAGAATGGATACCTATTATCTGTTCCAAAGCAGAAGAGTGGTAAGAGCTAGACAAATAGTGTTCAGTGGCCTGCCCAGGGTGTCTGAGGTCACATTTGAACCCAAGACCTTTCATCTCTTGGCCTGGCTCTCTATCCACTGAGCTATCTAGCCTTTTAAAAAGCCTCCTGGAACCCCAGTATAAGCCTAGCCCCACGTACTTTCGCTCACATGGTGGCTGTACCAACCATACCCTTGGCTGGCTGTATTCTCCCATCAAGTGCCTTCTTGGGGCATGTGTGGGTGCATGAGACTGCAATACCTGCCAGGGACTGGGAAGTACTGGCTGCAACTTAATCTCCAGCCTCCTCTTGGGCATGAGGGGCTGTTGACAGGGAACATGAGTTCCTAATTGCCTGCTTTACTTTGGCTGCCACATAGCAACCAGCTGAGATGATGATGAGGCTTCAGCTGATATTTGCTTGATTTTCTTAGAATGGCAGAGTTAGGAAGGCCAACAAAGGATCAGTTCCAATCTTTCTCAAGAATCCTTTCTATTCTATTATTGCCATGTGGCTATCTGGTCTCTGACTGAAAGTCACCATCACAGGGGAAGTCCTTACCTTCTTAGTCATAGAACCAGAGATCTAGAGCTATGAGGGATCTTAGAGGTCATCTAGTCCAACCCTCTTATTTCACAGTGGAGGAAGCTGAGGCCCCAGGAGGTTCAGGGACCTGAGGACAGGGATCAGACTTAATATAGGGAGCAGCAGAGGAGGGGACTGACTTTTGGTCCTCTGGGTGCCCATCGAGTGATCTTTTCACTATTCCACTCAGACCATGTGATTTTGGGATAGATCTAATTGTTACAAGAGTATCTAGGTGGAGCAATGAATAGAATGGCAGTCCTGGAATCAGGAAGTCATCTTCCTAAGTTCAAATCTGGCCTCAGACATCCTTTACAAGTCACTTAATCCATTGGCCTCAGTTTCTCATCTGTAAAATGAACTGGAGAAAGAAGTGGCAAACCACTTGAATATCTTTACCAAGAAAACTCCAAATGGGGTCATGAAGAGTCAGACAGGGCTGAAATGATTCCACAACAACAGCAAAATTATTCAAGTTTTCCCTTACACTGAATTGAAATATGCTCCTCTACAACTTTCCATTCCTTCCTCATGGTTCTGGGGCCAAGCAGAACTTGAATCTTTTCCTTTTGAAAGCCCTTCAGATAATTGCAGATGGCTATCCTGTCTCCTTTCCCTCCTCCAAGTCTTTTCTTCTTCAAACTTAAATTCCCCAGTTCCTTCAAATAGTCCTAGTAGGGTATGACTGACAGCTCCTTAAGGATCCTGAGTGATCTTCTGGGAATATGCTTCCTAAAAACTGCTGTCTTGAGCTGAACAATGTAGATGGCTTGGTTGGGATAACATATAGAGGAACTATCATTTCCTTGATCTTTTTTTTTTTTTAAACCCTTAACTTCTGTGTTTTGGTTCCAAGGCAGAAGAGTGATAAGGGTAGGCAATGGGGGTCAAGTGACTTGCCCAGGGTCACACAGCTGGGAAGCGTCTGAGGCCAGATTTGAACCTAAGACCTCCCATCTCTAGGCCTGACTCTCAATCCACTGAGCTACTCAGCTGCCCCTTCCTTGACCTTTTTTTTTTTTTTTTTTTTAATGAAACCAGTTCTCCATATCCTGGCTTCCTTGGCTTCCTTGAAGTCTCAGTTAAAATCCTACCTTCTATAGGAAATCTTTCATAGTCTTTCTTAATCTTAATGCTTTTCCTCTGAAATTACTCGTGAAATGACCTTTCAATTTCTTGTTTGTATTTTTTTTTGCATATCATCACTCTCCATTGCATTGGGAGCTCCTTGAGAGTAGACATTTAGTAAATACTGGTATACTGACTAAATTGGAGAGGGCAGCATTAACTTTTTCTGGTTACCATGGCACACTGTTGACTGTTTTTGAGCTTGCAGTCCACTAAAACCCCCAGATTTTTTTTTTTTTTGGCTTTAGCTTTGAACTTTCCCAGCTCATTCCTCTTGATTCTATTATTCCATACCCCTAGGATATCCTTCCTCTTCCTAGCTGAGAGCTGAGTCTGATACCAAATCTTCCATAAAGTCTTTTCTGACTACTCTAGTCCTCAGTAACACCTACTATGTATGTGCAAGGCACAGCACTAGGCTCTGTGAATACAAAGACAAAAAAACCAAACAAACAAACCCAAACAGGCTCTACTTTCAAGTAGTTTACTTTCTTTTGGCAGGATATGACATGTACAGATAAATAAGTCTAGGAACAATTAGGTTACAGAGAGAATAGAGCACTGAACCTGGAATCTGGAAGATCTGAGTTTAAATCCTGCCTCACCAGCTATGTGACTCTGGGCAAGTCATTAAACCTCTTTCAACCACAGTTCCCTCATCAATAAAAGTGTAAATGACAATCACAGGGTGGTTGTAATGCTTGAATAAGATAATCTATGTAAAGTGCTTTGCACTTTAAGCATTTGCTTAAATGCTATCTAAATGTTAACAATTATTAATACTATAGAAAAAGCAATACAAGCTCATTTCAAGAACTAACAGCTTGGGAGACTTGAGAAAGGCCCCTTGTAGGAAATGTTACCTGAGCTTCCTTTGAAGGAACCTAAAGACTCAGAGGTGAGAAGGTAGAGAATTCGGGATGGGGATTGACTCATGCAAAGGCATGGAGGTGAGGTGGCTCAGTAAATAGAGAGCCAGGTCTAGAGGCAGGAGGTCCTGAGTTCAAATGTGGCCTCAGTCATTTCCTAGCTGTGTGATACTGGGCAAGTCACTTAAAATTAATTGCTTAGCCCTTACCTCTCTTCTGCCTTAGAACTTAGTATAGGCCTCAATACTTAATATTGATTCTAAGACAGAAGGTAGAAGTTTAAAATTAGAAAAAACAAAACAAAAGGCATGGAGGTGGAAGAATAGCTAGTTGTCCCCTTAGACTATAACACAAAGTGTATAAATGAAGGAATGAATGAAAAGGCATTTAGTAAATGTTTTCCATGTGCTACTGCTAAGTGCTAGAGATACAAATAGAAAAAGCCAGATAGTCTCTGCTCTCAAGAAATTTGGATTTTAACTGGGGAATATAACACATAAAAGAAAGTCAGTTGCAGGACAGATGGAAAGACTGGGAAGTCCTAAAGAGCCAGCAGTAGTGTAGATGGCAAAGCCCAGGGGTACTTTGGTTAACATAATTAGATAAAATGACATGCTAGGAGACTATACTAAATGGAGGCAGAGAAGATGGTAAGGCCTAAAAATTCTTAAGCTGCAGGGGTAAGGCAGATGGTTAGTTAGGTGAATGAATGCATGAATGAAAGAGCATTCATTAAGAACTTACTATGTGCCAAGTACTGTGTGTGAAATACTGGCATGCAAAGAGAAAAAAAAAACAGACAAGTCCCTGTTTTCAAGGAGCTCATACCACAATTGAGGAATCAATATTTAAAAGAAATTCATCTGCAGGATGGATGAAAAGGCCTAGAAATCCTAAGGATGGGATAGGTAGGTCACTCAGTAGATAGAGAACCAGACCTGGAGATGGGAGGTCTTGGTTTCAAATTTGGTCCCCAAATACTTCCTAGCCCTGTGACCCTAGGTGAGTCACTTAACTCCAGTTACCTAGTCCTTACTATTCTTTTGCCTTGGAATCAATATTAAGTATCCATTTTAATACAGAAGAAAAGAAAGGAAGGAAGAAAGAAGGAAAGAAAGGAAGAAAGAAAGAAAGGAAGAAAGAAAGAAAAAGAAAGGAAGGAAGAAAAAAGAAAGACAGAAAGTAAGGAAGACAAAACAAAGGAAGGAAGGAAGAATGGGAGAAAGAAAGGAAGAATGGGAGAAAGGAAGGAAGAAAGGAATGAGGGGAGGAAGGAAGGAAGGAAAGAAGGAAGAAAGAAAGGAAGGAAGGAAGGAAGGAAAGAAGGAAGGAAGGAAGAATGGGAGAAAGAAAAAAGAAATGATAAGGGTATAGTGACCCAGCAAAACCCAGAGACCCTTAGGTACCATAAGGAAATTAGGCAATAGCATCTGTATGAGAAGTAATGGAATTGTTGACTCCAATCTCCCCAAGCAGACAAGCATCTAGGGTCCATCTAGATGGGTTTAGGAATGGCCCAGGGAGAAGTAGGTGAGGGAAGGGAAAGAGAAAGGGGTAGAGTATAAAAAGGTGTAAGAGGAAATAAGATTAGAAAATGAAGCAAGAGCTAGTAGTTGTGGAGAGCTTAAAGTGTTAGGATGAGGCTTTTTTTGTTTGTTTGTTTTATCGTATTGGTGATTTTGTCCATGAAACAGCTAGATGGCTCATTGGATAGAACACTGGGCCTGGAGTCAGGAGACCTGCATTCAAATCCTGCTTCAGACAGCTCACTAGCTGCTTGATCACTTCACCTCTGATCGCCTTAATCCCAGGAGATGGAAGTGGTAAACCATTCTAATATCTTCACCAAGAAAACACTGTGTAGCATATTGACATGCTATGGTCCATGGGGTCATGAAGAGTTGGATGCAGTTGAATAACAAGGGGCAGCAGGGAGTCACTTCTGCTTTTGAAATAAGGGAGTGACATAGCCACATCTGTGTTTTAGGAACATTACTTTGGCAATGGTGTGGAGGATAGATTGGAAAGGAGAGTGCCTGGAGTCATGCAGAGCAGTTAGGAGACTATTCCTATTCACTAAAATCCTAAATTCCCACAGATTCTGGCAATTAATTATTTAATATCTTATATTGTTTTTTGATTTTTCATATGCATTAAGTCTTGCCTCCATAATTATTTTGTGAGTTTCTTGAGGACAAAGATCAGGTTATATCCTTTTTGTACCCATAGCTAGAAGAAGCACAGGACCGTCCCATAGTAAACAGTCAGAAAAATGCTTATTGATTTTTTTTTTTTTTACTTTAACAGTCTCTGTTTATCCTCCTGATATCTCCAGGAGACTGGTCCTTTATCTTCCCTCTCCCATTTCCTATTAAGTTTAGTTGGATTCAGATACGTCCTTTGATGGAGTCTTGGGATCCTATTTCTCAAGTCGTCAGGAACTATTCTGTGTCTCAGATCACATAAGTTAGAAGGGAGACTTTGTTGTCCTATAGGTCAAATACAAACTTAAGTTCAGTTATCTTGGATTTGGGCTGCTTCTGTGTTTCTCTTCTTAGGGCTCCCCTTTAGTCTTGAGCCACCCTCCTGGGCTTAGCACCCACACATCAGATTTTGTGGGCTGAAAACTAAGATCATATTCCATTCCATGTGTTTGTGGTGCTTTGAAAGGTACTGTAAATAGAGCACAGAGTCAGGAAGACCTGAGTTCATTCAACCTCTGTGTGAACCCAGGCAAGTCACTTAACCTTTTTTGCCTCAGTTTCTTCAGTGTAAAGTGGAGATAATAATAGCACCTACTTATTATGAGAATCAAATGAGATAAATGTGAAGTGCTTAGCACAGTGCCTGGCACATAGTAAACACTGTATAGATGTGAGCTATTATTGTCATTATTACTATCTACTAGAGGTGTCCTCTTCTGTATCTAAATAATCAGTGGAATAAATGTGTTCCCTGACCCTTTTAAACCTCTTCTCCTATTTCTATTTTATTAATGGGGAATCTGGGGCACGAAAAAGGCAAGAAAAGCACCAAGGATTTTTTGTGAAATAAAGGTGGTGGTGATATTTTATTCTGAGATGGCAAAAGATTTGGGATTAGAGGCAGTGTGAGATAATATGAGGGGGGCGGGTGAAGGGGAAAGTAAGAGCATGAATTATGTAACCATGTTAACTTTTCAAA
>NC_058131.1:299007744-299050244 GCF_016433145.1 Gracilinanus agilis | reverse complement strand
TGAATTTCAAAGTTCTAGAATTAATGGAGAATAGGTCCTGATAGAATGAATCACACAGATTTCAATCTGATCTTTTTTAAAGTGTGTGTGTGTGTGTGTGTGTGTGTGTGTGTGTGTGTGTGTGTGTGTGTGTGACCCTTCTCTAACTATCCTGAAGATCAGAGATAGTCTTGGTGGGGAGGGGAGATGGGTCTCTGTCTCTGTCTCTCCTTCAACTTCTCTTTTTATTGCCCTCCCTCTTTTTTCTTTTCTTCTTCCTCCTCTTTATCCTTCTCCCCCTTTCCATCTTTCTTCCAACCTTTTGACTCTCCTCTGTCAGTGTGATGACTTAGCCGGTACACACATGAGAAATGGTTTTGTATTCTTCTCCTACTCTTATGTGGGTAGGAGACATAAGAAGAACAGAAGTGAGGGCAGAAGCCTTCTAACTGTGAGTCTGCCCTCAGAATGGGTTTAGGCATATTCTAGCTGTCCAGAGATATTCACGTCATGATAGAGGATTTTTAGAACAGACTCCTCTCCCTTTTTTAATTTTGCCTCTTTCCTACTAGGCTTCCTACTACACAGACTTATTTCTCCCACCCCATGGGTCCTGCTTTAAGAATATGAAAGTATACAAAAAAGCTGAAATTTAATAATATCTTTTTTTGTAACAGATAATTTAAGGAGTTGGCTGCTCACATTGAAAATTCCTTTTACAGAAAGATTCGCTGTAGGATTCCTTTAAAACCCAAGTTGTGTTTGACTTTTTGAGAACAAAACTAGCGTATAAATTGAGGTATACCTACACACAGAGTATTTGTGGGTATACATATATGTATCAAAGGGGAAGATATCTCTAGTTCTTGATTGGGAGAAGAATAAATAATGGAGAGAAAAGCCAACTATTCAATAATTATTCGTATCTGGTTAAGAACTCCACAATCCCTCCAAGCCCCCATCCTTATGGTGACTGTCCTGACCTTCTCTCTGGATCACTTGTGCTCTAGGTAGAATCTGGTTCACAGCTGGGGAGCTAAGGGGAAGGCATGCTGAAGCTAACAAGGACCATGTCCTAAGCAGACCATCTGCCTATGGATAGTACACACATGTATGCCCATGCAGATGAACCCACTCTTATGTATATATGCACATAAAGCCTCTCTGACAGCCTCCATTAACCTGCTTGTTAATATCCACCTTTCCCTAGGCTGGATTTCAGAAATGAGATCTCAGAGCTTTACTCCAGCACAGGATTGACTTATACCTATTATATATTGGGTGGACCCTATGGCAGATGCAAAAACATTCAAGGCATAGTCCTGTTATTCCTGCCTTCAGGGAGCTCGCTCCCTAGGAGTAGAGATAAGAAAAATACACAGGTAACAACAAGAGGAAGCAGAATATGATATGTACCTTGTTTTTATTTTTAAAAAATGTGTATTTTCAATTATGTATAGAAATAATTTTTAATATAGAAACAATTTTTGACAATTGTTTTCTGACATTTTGTGATTCAGATTCTCTACTTTCCTCCTCCCTCCTGCCCCCAACCCCTAGGTGATAAATAGTCTGATATAGGTTACATCAGTGCTTTCATGCAATATATATTTCCATACTCCCCATGTCATGACTCCCCACGAAGATGCATGTGATGTGCATTTTAAGAGAATTAAGATTCCAAGAATTAGAAGAGTGAATACTTCTAGTTGGTGTAGTGGAATAAGAGCTGGTCAGAGTAAGGGCAACTGGATTTAAATCCTGACTTTGACCTTTTCATCCAGTCTCTGAAACCCTTCCATCTTCTGTTACTTCCTCTGGAAAATGGGAATAATAACATTTGTAGCACCTGGACAGTGGTATTATGAGGAACTTGCTTTATAAAACGCCATATGCTATAGAAACATGAAGGGTTTTTTTTGTCTCTTTCTGAGACATTAAGAAAGACTTCATGAGAAAAGTAGGATTGAGCTGATACTCGAACGGTGGGGCAGGGGGATTAGAGGGGCCGAAAAATGCAGGGAAAGGACATTCCTTGAGTGGTGAGCAAAGCATAAGGAAAGCGTGGATTTAGGGAATTGAAAGGTGTTCTTGGACAACATCAGACAACTAAATGACTTACCTTACAATTAAAGTGACCATACTGGACTCAAATAATAATGAATGAAAAAGAATTTTAAAAAACTCTTATGATGACAACAAAATAATCTAGTTTCTCAGAAGCCTAGGATTAGGGTAGAGAAAGATTAGGAAGAGGGAAGATTCAAAAGGTAGTCACAGAGGGTTCCAGCAGGAATCAACTTTAGAAATCATATAGACCAACGTCTATTTTACAGTTGGGAACAACTTGGGCCTGGAGAGGGAGGATAGTTTGTCACTCAGCTATTTTGTTGCTATCGTTTGGGTGTTCAGTTTTCAGTTGTCTCTGACTTTCTGTCCTCCTCTATGTCTGGAAGTTTGTTCAGGCTCATGTTTCTCACTTCCATGACTCTATCTATCTATCTATCTATCTATCTATCTATCTATCTATCTATCTATCTATCTCTCTTTCTATCTAATCCTTTCTTGTCCCTTTTTCTTTTGCCTTCAGTCTTTCTTTACATAGGTTTTTTTTCTGAGTCCTCTCTTTTAATTATGTGGCCTACGTATTTAAGCTTTAGCTTTAGTATTTGTCCTTCCAACGAATAATCTGAATTAATTTCTTTAAATATTAACTGAGTTGATTTCCTTGCTGTCTGAGGGACTCTCAAAAGTCTTCTCCAGCACAGCCACTTGAAAGTGTTGATTCTCTGATGCTCAACTTTCTTAATAGTCTTATTTTCAGCTATATATCACTACTGGAAAAACTATAACTTTGACTATATGAACCTTTGTTAGCAAAACGCTATCTCTGCTTTTTAATATGTTGTCCACATTGGCCATAGCTTTCAATTCATTTGGCTAGAGCAGTGATTCCCAAAGTGGGTGCCACCACCCCCTGGTGGGTGCTGCAGCGATCCAGGAGGGCGGTGATGGCCACAGGTGCATTTATCTTTCCTATTAATTGCTATTAAAATTAAAAAAAAATTTCCAGGGGGCTAAGTAATATTTTTTCTGGAAAGGGGGCGGTAGGCCAAAAAATTTTGGAAACCACTGGGCTAGAGTGAGTGGGTCATGGAGGGTTTTTAAGCAAGGAAGGGGTATATACTTTAGGGAGATTAATGGCCGAGTGAGAGTCAGCACTTTATAATAGACAGAGAGGTGGTCAAGGTGGTCAAGGTGGTAAGAGGACCTGGATCAAATGTTGCTTCTGGGCATCTGGATGAGTTACTTAAACCCTCAATGCCCACATCTGAGGCATCAGGCAACTCTCTAAGGATGCATATTACCTCCAGAGTAGGTGCTGATCTTCATGGTAAAAGGAGTGGCCTCTTTGGGAGCAATGAAATAGCAGATCTAGTTTTTAAGATGGCAGCCTGCATGTGAAAGGTACTGGAGATAAGGAGACCCATTAGGAAGCTATGCAATAGTTCATGGAGGCTGAAATGGGAGGAAGAGAACTATGAAAGACCCTGAAGAGAAAGAACTGATAAGGTCTTGGTAACTTCGTCAATAAACATTTATTAAGTGCTTGCTATGTGCCAGGAACTCTGCCGAGTGCTGAGAACACAAACAGGCAAAAGACAATTCTTGCTCTTAAGGAGCTCATATTCTAAGGAGGGAGACAATAAGCAAATAAATATGCATAAACAATCTATACAGAAGATAAATTGGAAATAAATAAGAGAGGAAGACACTAAAATTAAGAGGAACTAGAGGCACAGTGAGGTGGTTTAGTAGATAAAAAGCCAGGTCTAAGACAGGAGGTCCTGGGTTCAAATGTGACCTCAGATACTTCCTTGCTGTGGGATCCTGAACAAGTCACTTAAGTGCCATTGCCTAGACCTTACTGCTCTTCTGCCTTGGTATAGATCCTAAGACAGAGAGTAAAGGGTTTTTGTTTGTTTGTTTGTTTAAAAGAAAGATAAAAGGACTAGGAAAGGCTTCCTGTAGGACATGGGATTTTAGTTGAAACTTTAAAGAAGACAGGAAAGCCAGCAGGTGGAGACGAGAAGGAAGAGAATCCCAGGCATAGGGGACAGCCAAAGAAAATGTCCAGAGCTGAGAGATGAAGTTTGTTTGTTTGTTTGCTTTTTGGTGGAACAGCCAGGAGGCCACTGTCAAGGGATTGAAGAGAATGTGATGAGGCATAAGGTATAAAAAGACTAAAGAGGGGAGGGAGGTTTGGTTATGAAAAGCTTCGAATGCCAAACAGAGCATTTTGTATTTGGTCCTGGAGAGAGAGAGAGAGAGAGAAAGAAAGAGAGAGAGAGAGAGAGAGAGAGAGAGAGAGAGAGAGAGAGAGAGAGAGAGAGAGAGAGAGAAGCATGGTTGTTTTAGGAAAATTACCTTTTACCAGATAACGTAGTTGAGGGAGAGGGAAGAATATATTAAGATCTCTGAGATTTTGAGTCCTATTAGCAGAAATAGGGAAGTCAGGAAATGTAAGTATGGAGGGGTAGCCAGAGGGAGTGAAAGACTGCTTTTTCCTTTTAGTCTTGTTGAATTAAGGCAACATCAGGATATCTAGGTAGAAATGTATAGAAGCAGTTGGAAATGTGGGCAGGACAAGAGGAGGGAAGTCCATTTGAACATAGAGACTTTGGAGTCATCCTCAAAGATGTGATAATATTGGGCATGGGTAGGATTATTAAAGGAATGAGTATGAGAGAAGATTGAGGAATAGTGTAAAACCTCAGGGTATGTCCATATTTAGGAGACAAGGGGATTAAGAGAGACTATGGAAGAGTTAGAAAAGGAACAATCAGAGAAGAAAACCAGTATGGGACAATGTCTCAATAATTAAGGGAGGGGGAGTAAGGGAAGGGGGACATATAAGTGGTCCAGTGAATAGAGAGCCAGACCTGGAGACCAGAGGTCTTGAATTCAAATGTGACCTCAGACACTTCCTAACTTTGTGACACTTACCCCCCCATTGCCTAGCCCTTATTGCTCTTCTGCCAGAAAAGAAGGTAAGGGTTAAAAAAAAAAAGTTGAGGGAGAATTGGGGGCAGTGAAATCTATTAGTCAGCACCTTTCTCACCAGAACTCTCAATTAAATCAAAACTGTTTCTGTGTATACTACATTTAGGAGAAACAAGCTGAACACAAAAAAGCAAGATAAAGGGGATTTATTCCCCAAAGCAACTTCCAGAGAATATCTTGAGGTCATTGCATGTTCAATTAAGTTAAACATTCAAGTGCAACACAGTGTCTTAGACAAAATTCAAGAAATGTACATTTTGCTGCCCAGTCCAACTTCCTAAACCTCCATCTCCATCCTTTGGCAAAGATCTGTATATTCCGGGATGTGCTGGAACCAGCTCAAACCCTTAATCAAGAACCGATTATAAAATTTTTGGTTGTGTACATGTACAAAGCCTCAGAAATGAGCAAACCACAAATCAAAGCTTGGGCTAATGTTTAGTGGATTATCTAGATTTAAGAAAGTATTAATAATTCAGATTAAACTTAAAAATGTGACCTGTGCATAGATTATTTTTTCCAGAGAGGCAGTCATTAAACATTTATTATGTCATTTTACAATTGGTTGAAGGAATTGGGAATGTTTAGCTTGGAGGAGAGACTTTCCCAACTTGTATGATAACTGCTTTCAATTATTTGAAAGATTATTGCTTCTATCTGACCCCAGAGAGAAGGAGTAGGAGCTGTAAGATAGAAATTGCAAAGAGTCAAAGAGGCTTGGTGTAAGGAAAATTACTTTGACCATTAAGGTTATCCTAAGGTGGAATGGATAGCTTCAGGAGATAGTGGTCTTTGAGCAGAATTTGGAAGACCACTCGCTGGGTATGTTATTGAGAGAATTCTTGTTCTCATGGGGGTTGGACTAGCTGTCTGTCCTCAGGGCTCCCTCATAATCCTGAAATTCGGTAATTCAGCAATGTGCAGAATGATGACTCTGGAATCCTGAAAAGGCCTCAGTCATTTTAATAAAGGTCAAATTTAGGTCATGATATTCCTTTACTAAGGTAGGAAAGAGGACTTTTTAGGTTTTCAGCAGAATTGGTTGAAGGAAAACCTATTCCTGCTTTTCTCTGGGCATCCCCAACTATAATCCTGCTCGGATGCTTCTTGCTAATATGGAGGTAACCATAGATTCTTGAAGACTTTGCTCTGAAGGTCCCAAACCGAACAAATCCTACCTACTTGTAAGTGGAAAGGGTTCAGCAATGGGTTCCATGATTCAGCCATCTGCTTATTATCTCGGCACCAGTCTAGAAAAGTTTTGAGAGACTCATCACCAGAAGGCTGGCCAGTAGGAGGATACATGTTTTCTGGCCGTAATAGCTCATGAAGACTGTCTGCTTTAGGTGGTTGGAAGGACCAATCATGTAGATCAATCAATTGATAAACAGTTATTGAGTATCTACTATGTGCCAGGTACTGGGGATTCAAAGACACAAAAAAGAAACAGGCCTTGCCCTCAAGCTTGCATTCTATCAATTAAATCATGTGTCATTTGAAGTTTTGAAGTATCCCTGGCTTAAGCCGGCAAATTCCATCGGCCAGATCCTTGCATTCCTCAAACATTCCAGTTAATTGAGAACCATCCCCATTTCTGTTATGATCCAGCTTGCTGTCTCTCATTGTTTTCTGTTCTTGCTCCTCTCTTCTGTTAAAGAAGTGGGCCTTCCTCTGCTGTTAGTAAACGGTTGGGTCCCCTCCCACCTGAAGCAGCCACCAAATAAAGATGTCTTTATCATCTCACTGTGCCTGGCAGGGCCCCTAATGAAACCAGCTGAGTAAATTCCCTTTATTAATCCCGAGTTCTTTCTAGGGCTTTCAGTGCCTTAGATCTGATGTGAGAAGTAGTGCTCAAAGCAGCCAATTTATAGTAGATGCCCAGGCTCTGAATAAGGGGACAGAACTTTAAAACATTATTAGAAGCAAAAAGCAATTATTTTCCAGAAACAGTCGTTTTTCTTCTTTCCTATTCCAGCCCATTCCCCCGTTCTAAAGGTTCCTTTCATTTTGGGCTTTTAAGTTGGAAACCAGCCCGTCCTTCTCAGAGGGAGTGACTCGTCATCAAACAACCTTTGTCCCCCAAGAAGAAAACCAGGAAAATTTCTCTAGAATCACAATTAGATACAGGAATGATGAAGAGAGAAGTCATTGCGGACAGCTGAGTGGCAAGCAGGGCCTAGGGACTTCCTTACCCTGTGGGCAAGACTGATTCTATCAAAGTCAGACAAGTAATGCTATGGATCTCTTTGGCCCCCAGAGCCCCTCAGTAAGGGTCACAGGGGTGGCCGAGGTCAGGAACACGGGAAGAGTCAGGAACAGAGAAAGGAGACTCGGTCCTTGCCCAGCGCAGGGAGTTAATGGTTTAATGGACTGGACTGGACAACCACACACAGAAAAGATACACAAAACTTTGCAAACAACCCATCAAGCACGAATGAATATTACTCAAAGTGGGTCCAGAAGTATTGACCGGGAGAGGCAGTCACAGTAACAGGAACTTCTATAGATGGTGCCCTCTCATGGTTTCCCAGGTCAAAGTCCTTGTTTCCATGAGCTTAGGAGGTGCATAGAAAATGCAGAGTTGTGGAACTAGAAGCATCCCATTCTTTCCAGCTAATCTCCTTCACATCCTCCTTATATTTATGGACACTTGGTGGTTGCTAGGTGACATGGGTCCGGGAAGACCTGAGTTCAAATTTGGTTTCAGATACTCACTAGCTGTGAGACCCTGGACAAGTCACTTAACCTCTGGTCACTTCAGTTTCCTCATCTGTAAAATGGGGATAACTATAGCATCTATGTCCTAGGATTGTTGTAAGAATCAAAGAATCAAAAACAATATTGTAAAGATTGTATTGTAAATATTGTAAAGCATAGTAACTGGCCCATGCTATGCACTATAATATGTCATTATTATAGAGTCCGTCTATTGAAGATGAAACCTTTCCTGGTCCTCCCCAATGCTAGTGCCCTCCCAAACAGTCCTGTTATTTATTCTGTAAATACTTATAGGTGTACTTTGTCTCATCCATTATGATATAAACTTCATGAAAGCAGCAATGGTTCCATTTTAAAAATCTATATCCCCACCATCTAGCAGCACAGTGCTTGGCAAATGACAGGCGCTTAATAAATGTTTTTCTGATGATTGTTTGATGGACATTTTTAAGAAATAAATGATTATACAATGGGACAAAAAAGATAAGCCCTTATCCCCATTCCTAACCCGTGAGACCTTGGGCACCTCCTCATGATCCATATATCCTGCATGGTGGCTAACACTGCTGAAAGCCATTCCTTGGTCCTGTAATACTTACTTACTTACTGGGAGAGGCCCAGGGTAAATGGGTCACAAGACTCAGGGACTCAAGGTCCTGGAGATGAGAGATGAGAGAAGCTCACATATTCATCCTCATTGCAATGGTAATAATCCTTTGTTTTACCATTTTCTCTGGGTTGTTGTAGAGAATCAAATCAAATAAAAAAAATATAAGAACACTTTGTAAACTGTAAAGACATAATCTAGCCTCAAAGCCAAAAAAAGTTTGGCTCAAATCTTGCCTGGGAAAGTCATTTAATTTAAAATTAAAAAGAAAATTTTTATTAAACTTTTACCTTCTGTATTAGAATTAAAACCATGCATTGCTTTCAAAGCAGAAGAGTGGTAGGAGCTAGGTAATGAGGTTTAAATGATTTGCCCAGGGTCACACAGATAAGAAGTGTCTGAGACCAGATCCTCCTCTCTTTAGACCTGGCTCTCTATCCATTGAGCCACCTGGCTGCTCCCAACAAGTCACTTAACTTTAAAATGTTCTGGGTAACCCTGGAAAAAAGTGTCAATCTGTACTGGAAGAGGGAATGACAAAGCTTAGTCATCCCTATCCCCTAAAAAAGCTATAAAATGTAAAGGATGATGATGATGATGATTTCTTGGATTCTTTTCACATTGGTATGTCCAACTACTTTGAACTCCTCTGGAGTGGACCACTGAGCTTCTGTCATGTCCTTTTGCCCTCTTTCCTCTGGATCTTACCATCAATAGGGCCTCATCTGTTTTCTTCCAGAGACCTAATTTTCAGGTGACCTAAAAAATATGACCTTTTTTCATCCTTTTCTCACCTGGCTTTACCTGTCCTGTCTGTGTTTTCCTGTAACCATCTCTAGAACCTTCAAGTTTCCTCTTCTTGGGCTCTAGACCCTCTTTCCTTTCTATTCCCTGCTCCTCCATTAGTGGAGGCAATTTTTTTTTTAAGTTAAAGATGCCACTTGGATGTTTTACTAGGAATTGCACAATTAGAATCTCTTTAATATTTATGGATTTGTGAATTGATTGGAATGTAATCTCTGCAGGTGGTTTTCTAGCTCTCTTTTGCAAGCGGGAGGGGAAAGAAAGAGCGGGAGTTAGAGTAGCATATCTTAGAATTCTTAATTTTCCTTTTTAGTGCTGGGCGAGCCATTTAACCTCTCTTCAACTCAGTTTCCTCATGTAAAATAGGGATATTTACCTCACTTATCATTACCCATAATGACTCTTCCCTAGAGTTGAGTTTTACAGAAATGAATATTCAATTGTCCCTGGAACAAATTGTTTTTGAATGCTTCTCTACTTTGAATTTATTCTTTCATTCAGTCAATAGGCAAAAACAGTAATAACTAATATTTATGTAGCTCTTTAAAGTTTATAAAACACTTTGTGTTATTATATACACACCAAATATTTGTTGTGTTGTGTTATAACAGACATTTATTGAGATCATAGTGCTCTTCTAGGGACTCTGCAGAATACAATGATGAATAAGACATGGGCTTTGTCCTTGGAATATTTAATTTTTTATGAGTGTATGACTTGTTTCCCCAGCTGTGAGGTAAGTTCCTTGAGGGCAGGGACCATGCTAAGAAGCAGCATGTTACAATAGGAAGATTGACAGACTTTGAACTTTCACTAGTTGTGTGACCTTATGAAAGCCAAGTTTTTAAAACTCAGTTCCTTCATCTGTAAAACTGAAATAATAATATTTGTACCACCTACTTTAGTCATGTGCTATGAGGAAAGCACACAGGTTTAAGATTTAGAAACCCTTTTGTAAGCCTTAACATGCAAATAGTAGTTTTATTATTATTACTATTAATAATTATTGTCTCAAAGTGCTTGGCACAACACTTTACATGTAGTAAAACTCAGCAAATATATATGGACATGGTGATTGAATATACAAAATCAAAGATCAGTATTAGGCAGAATACATGAAGATAAGGAATAATGACAATTAACATTCACAGAGGTGTCAAACTTGTGGCCACAGCCCTATCTATGGACTCCAACACCCCAGGAACCAGATTAAAATGTAATTGGGAAATTTTTAGCAAAATAAACAAAAATACAATATAGGGGGCAGCTAGGTGATTCAGTGGAGTGAGGGGCAAGCCTAAAGATGGGAGGTCCTGGGTTCCACCTGGCCTCAGATACTTCACAGCTATATGATCCTGGGAAAGTCACGTAACTCCTATTGCCTAGCCCTTACCACTCTTCCTCCTTGGAATCAATATACAGTATTGATTCTAAGATAGAAGGTAAGGATTTTTAAAAAACTCAATACAACATAGATTATGTTAATTTATGGTTTTATAAGTCCAAATGCTACTGCCAGGGACCATTTCTATTTGAATTTGACACCACTGGACAAGATCCAGTGGAGAGAAGGATCTCATGAGCTTGAACCATCAGAAAAAACTCATAAGAGTTGGGATTTGATGTAGCCTTTGAGAGTGGAGAGCTGCGGATTTCCTACCCGTCTGTACTCTACGTTTTTCCATCATATAAGATCATGTCACTCTTGTTATTCACACTTCATTAATACCCTCTGTCCCTGGGACCTCTTTGATTGGAGGGTAGAGGGCAGAGGTCTTCTCAAAACTTCCACGTAAGGAGAGTGCTCAGTCCAGTCATCTCTTTATTTCCCACCCAGCTGCTCTCCTTTTGTTTTTTTTTTTATCATGCCCAGGCACCTGGTACTTACTCCCCCTTTCCAACTTCCTTTTTTGTGTCTTACCCCATTGGATTGTAAACTCTCTGAGATCAGGGATTTTCTTTCTTTTTTATATTTGTGTTTATATTTAGGTTGAAAAGTAGATTGGAATCAGTGATAGGTTGGGCCTTGAATGGCAGGTTAAGAAGTTTGGGCTTTGGTGGGAGAACCTTTGAAAGTCTTTGAGCAGGTTAATAGCATGATTAGAGCTTTGCATTAGAAAGTTTGTTGAGGAAACTGGGTGAAGAATGAATTGGAGGTGGGTAAGACTGACAATGAAGAGACCCATCAGGAGGTTGTTGGAATGAAAGCGTTGTATTGTTCTTAGGTAACTGAACTGATGGGTTGTTTTCCTGCTCCCATTCCAACAGAAAGAGGAAAGGCATGTGTTCTTTCCAAAGTATGTTCAGTTCCTTGGCATCTCTCCTTCTCTAGAGCTTAATCCCCCCCTCCCACCATCATCATCACTCCCTCTCCCTTGCATTCTGCCAACTTATTTGTCTGTCCAGTTGTTTTCATTGGATTCATCTACTATGGTGAATCCCTTTGATGTAAATGTCTCAAGCCTGTAAAAGATTAGACAAACATTCTGACTTCTCTCCTGTTCCATGGGAGAACTTAATCCAGCCTGATGAGACTAGCCAACACTTCTACTGCTGAGAGATGGTTTTTGCTGGGATGTCTTCGTGGCATTCTTTTCCCCCTGGATAGGGAAATGATCCCAGTTCATTTAGACAATTAGCTTAAAAGAAGAAAGAAGAAAAAGAAGTGATAATCCGTAACCAAGAAGATATGTTCATCTCCAACTTTCCCACATTTCCAGTCTAAGTAGGTCACACGGAAGAACTTGGAGTCCCTGACAAAGTTTCAAGCAAAAACAATAACTTGGTTTTGACCTTGCTCTCTTCAAAAAGGAAGTTACTTCTGAGCTGCAACATCAAAAAGAATAAATAATTGTTTTTCTTTTTTGTTGTTATGATATGGATCATCTGAGCGGTTAGTGGTAAGCAAGCCGTCTTTGATTTGGCTCAGACTCCCCAGCGCTCAGGCCTCTCTTTATGTCAGCATGTTCCTGTTTCCACCCCAGGAAAGCAGAATCCCTTGATTAAATTCATATTTGTTTTAATCTTTCCCTGTGTCTGATCTCCAGCTCAAAGATTGTAATAAAAAAAGTAGGGTGCCCTGCTGAGGGGAGGGCCGATGTCAGACTCACTCTGTTTGTTCTGTCCTAACTTGATAATGCAGCCAACCGGCAGCGCTCCCCCATTGCCTGCTCTTCTCTGCCCTGCCCAGCCCCATCCTCAGCACAAGGCGATTTGGTTACTACATGGTGGGTGAGGAGCAGGGATGTGTTTGTAAGGCTGAGGAGAGGGAGAGAAATCACTAAGGAAAGAGCTCTGAAATGGCCACAGACCACTGTAATGATTCAGGTTCTTTTTCAGGATGCAGAAGTTCAACTGTTTTAATTATTCAAATTGGTGAACTGAATGGAAAAAAAAATAGTAGCAAAGATAACTCACTTCCTTCCCTCAGTTCTTTCAACCCTCTGGTTATTTTCTTTTGAAGTACTCAGTTACATTCTTTTTTTTCCTCTCTATGTTTATAGCTTTCTTTACCCAGCCCTCAATTTAAGGCAATGGGGACATGGAAAATTAGAGATAGGACCCAGAAGGCCTCAGTTTCTTCACCTGCAAAATGAAAGAGTTGGATGATCTCAATCATCTTGAAGATCCCTCTTAGAGATAGGAGCCCGTCTTGGAGAAGATTGCTTAGAGATAGGAGCCATCTTGGAGAAGATTGCCCCTTCTGTCAAGAGGAGGAATGTCCTGCCAATGGAACTTTGAGTCTCTCAAGAGTGGCTGTTTCTTAAGATTCTGGAATTCAGATGTTCTGAAATATAAATGTATCCGCTCAGATACCGTCCCCATCCTCGGAATAACCGGAACACTTCACCCGATAGATCCCGGAAGGGGAATTCTTTGTACCCACTGAATTGGAGCTCCTAGAGCATAAATGGATGATGAAACATATCTGGCCTTCCTTGTTTTGGAGCTCAGAACCCAGGCCATTGTAGGTCCTCATTACCTTAAGACACCTCCTTGACTTCTCTTTGTTGCTAATGCCTTGCCAATATTAAGTTAATAGTTAAACAGGTTTTTGTTGAGATACTAATACAATTCTAACAATTTACATTGAGACCCAATGCAGTATAGTGGGAAGTTCATTAGACTTGTAGTCTGCAGACCTGGATTCAACTCCTGGTTCCAGCACTTGTTTTCTGTGGGACCTTTGACATAGTATTTTACTTCACTGACTCTCACTTTCCTCCTCTGCATGATGGTGGTGATAATACTTGTACTATGATCCAGAGATTCCATTACTGGGCTTATGCCCCATGGAGGCCATTGATAAGAAGTCTTACAGACACTAAAATATTTATAGGGCACCTTTTATAATAGCAAAGAATTGGAGACAAGGTAGATACCTATCGTAGTTCCTGAATATAATGGAATATTACTGTGCTATAGAAAATGATGAATGGGACAAATATAGAGAAGCATGGAAAGATTCATATGAACTGATTCAGAGTTAAGTAAGGAGAACCAAGAAAATGATGTATAATACTCATATCTTGATCACAGGATAAATGGAAAAAAAACACCTATAAAAAAACCCCACAAAAGTGATGTTATGAAATTATAAAGAACAAGCATAGTTTGAAAGAAGAAAAATGAGAAGATACCTCCTTCCCATCTTTTTGCAGAGATAGGACATCTAAAAGTGGTGTATGTTGCACAGACTTTTTCAGTGTATTAATTACTTATACTGATTTTTTCCTCTTCTTTTTGCCTTTAGAAATCCTATTTGTTATATGGGATAGCTCTCTAGGAAAGGAAGAAGGAGGGATATTGGGGGAAAATATGGTGATGCAAACCCTAAATTCATCAATAAAAACTCATTTTAAAAAATACTTATGGTATCTACCTCACAGGGTTGTTGTGAGGAAAGTAAGCCTTAAAGCATTATCCAACTGTAAATAATTACTTAGCACTACAACAGTGCATTTGCGTCTTATGATAGTCCTTTGAGGTGTGGAGGTAAATAAGGTCCCTATTATATGATAATGAAACTGAGATGTAGTGATGAAGTGATTTGCCAGAAGTTAAATAGGTAAATAAGTGGGTGACTCTCAAATCTTGACCTCTAGTATTGACTCCACTTATTTGGATTAAGGCATTGTCCCCTAATTTTTATTTTTATTTTTATTTAAAACCCTTATCTTCTTCCATCTTAGAATCAATACTATGTATTGGTTCTAAGGCAGAAAAGTGGTAAGGGCTAGATAATGGGGGTTAAGTCACCCAGCTAGAAGTGTTTGAGGTCAAATTTGAACCCAGGACTTCCCATCTCTCAATCCACTGAGCTACCCAGCTGTCCCCTGTCCCCCTGCTTTAAAAAAAGCAAATATACTCCTGGGAAGGGAATGCCCTGGAGGGTTATCAGATATTTATACTACAGTGTAAATTGGCTTGTTAGATCTTTTTTTACTAGAAAATTCATAAGATCAGGTTTTGATATAGGTAAGGATGGAAGTAAGGGAGAACCAGTGGACAGCTATGTATTAGAATCTTCCAGATAATAAGACAAAGATAACATGCTCTTTGCACTTGGGTTGAGCCTCAGTGGCTAACTTATTCTCATCTTTAAAATGAGAGAGAAGAACCTGATGGCCTCTAAAATTCTTTCCAGCTCTGCAGCTATGATCCTGCCATCTATACAGATAAGAGTTGACTGGGTGAGGGGGTCTGTGTTGCTGAAGACGGTGTCTACATCTATGAAATCAATTACTAGTTATTGCGAATATTTGAATGCAGTGATGGGGAAGAACAGGTCCAGAGCCTGGGGTAGTTCTCAGAGCAACCAGAAGGCCAAGTGTGAAGGCAGAGAAAGCCTAGCAGAAGCTGAGGTGGGTAGATAGGGGGAAGGGGAGGAAGACAAACTAGTAGAGTTTTATAATTTTTTGCAGAAGACTGCAAGAATACTGGGTCAGAAATCAAAAGTTTCATTTCATGTCTGACCTCTGCTACTAGCTAGTTATATGGTTTTTAGCAACTCATTTCACCTCTCTAAGCTTCAATTTCTTCATCCATATAATGAGGATAATATCGTTTGTACTTCCAACCTCTACCATTACTGTATTGAATTGGACAAAATATGTTTAGGCTAAAAGACTGGCCTTGAGGTAAAGGGAGACCTGTCTTTGTCAAGTCATAGGATCTGAGAGCTACCATTAGAAGGGACCTCAGAAGTCATCTAGTCCGACCTCCTTCTTTTATAGATGAGGCCCAAAGAAGTTCATTTACTTGTCCAAAGACCCATTGGTAGAGGCAAAGCTGGGATTTGAACTCAGATTCCATGACTCCAAGTTCAGTGCTCTTTGCTCCAGATACATACTGATCATGGGACAAATTACTTTAC
Organism: Gracilinanus agilis; assembly: GCF_016433145.1. Taxonomy (NCBI): domain Eukaryota; kingdom Metazoa; phylum Chordata; class Mammalia; order Didelphimorphia; family Didelphidae; genus Gracilinanus; species Gracilinanus agilis. The sequence continues at coordinate 299,034,696 of NC_058131.1, read as the reverse complement.
CTCTCAGAATCCTAGGCAGATCTCTAAAATAATAAGTTGCAAAACAGTTGCTGATCTGCATGAATGAAAGAAGTTTCCTCACTGGAAGTTCCCTATCCCAGAAGTGTCAAGCCCAAAGCCTGTGTCCCCTGTGATATCCCCCCCCCCAAATGTAAATGTAAAATGTAATTGGGAAATATTTAACAACATTTTTTAAAAAATACAATGAAACGTAGCTCACTTTACATTTTAAAACTAAGTCAGTATGCTGCCCACAGGCATCTTTATGTTTGGTGACCCTGTTTCTATTTGAATTTCACAACTTTGTACTACACCAATGAGATCTCATTTGTGAACCCAAGTGTCCGGACTTTGTAACGTTGGTAGAGATATCTCAAGTTGGATCAGTCTTGAATCAATCTGCCTCATTGCTCCTAATGGCCATGCTCTGCTCTGCACATACTTCTGGAACAGATGAATGAAAATACAGGGAGATTCAAACTGTCCTTGCAAAGGTAAACTCATTGTTGGGGTGGGATGGGGAGGAGAGGGCCAAGGATTGATGTGATCTTCTTTCCTGGAGGAACTAGTCAGGATATGCCACCTCTCTATTATTATTTTTTTAGTGCCCTTTTTTTTTAACCCTTAACTTCTGTGTATTGGCTCCTTGGTGGAAGAGTGGTAAGGGTGGGCAATGGGCAGTCAAGTGACTTGCCCAGGGTCACACAGCTGGGAAGTGTCTGAGGCTGGATTTGAACCTAGGACCTCCTGTCTCTAGGCCTGACTCTCAATCCACTGAGCTACCCAGCTGCCCCCCTCCACCTATCTATTATAATGGAAAGATGCCTGGCTTTGGTGGGGTATAGATTTTAAGTCTGGGTTTGCTGCTAACTATCTACCTGATCATTCTCAAGCTATTCAGCCTCACTGGGCCTCATTTCCTTCTTCTGTATAATGGGGTGGGGGTGAGGGAGATGTCAGATTAAACAGTATCTAAGGTCCTTTCCAGTTCTAAGTTCTATGATTCAGGGCCTCCCCCTTAACCCCCACCAGGTGTCTCTGGCAGGTTGCCTCCAAGACACTGGCCAAATGCCAGCCCCCTGCCTTTCTCCATCTGGGTTTCTGGCTTTATTATTGCTCATCTATTCTTTCGGAGCTTTCTCTAGCCCCCATCTGGAGAACCCCTCCTCTTGCCAGTGGGTCTTGGGTACAGCAAGAGGGTATCTGTGGCAAGGCTGGCTCCATGGCTGATCTCAGCTCTATCGATTGGTCCTCCTTTTGATCTCCTCAGTCCATTCTGCTGGGGAGGCAGGTGGCCTGTGGTCTAGTGCAGACTGGAGTCTTTCTGGTTTATGCTGCATTTTTAAGTAGCACACTGCATGCAGCTTGTTTCGCCTTTTTATTCAATTCCAACTGCTGCCTTCCTCCCATGCTCCTCCCCCTGCAGAACCCAGGGGTCTTAGGAGGACCTGGACTTTTTTGCTTGTCCCCAATGGGAGCCAGACTCTGGGATCTGAGCCAGGTCATTCACATATATTCATTCATTTAGTGTGTAACTGTGGAGTATGTGCTCAATATAGAATGTTCAGATGGCATATCGTGGAAAAATCTCAGCTCTAATGGCAGATAATTGGGTTCATATCTGGACTTGATGACCTTGGGCAAATCACTGAACCACTTTTGGTCACTCTGAAATGAGGGAGAACCCTCCAGGTCTGTGGAAGATCTCAAAGGCCCCTTCTGGATTTAAATGCATGATCCTACTCTACTCAAGGCACTGAAAGGGGTTCAGAGACGGGTTCCTCAAGATCTGAAGCATCCAGGAATTTACAGTCTCACTGGGGAGACAAGATGAACACTTCGAGAAAGTGAAATTATACAATAAGATAAAGAGGAATCAGAGGACTCAGGTTTGTTTCCCAGATCTACCACTATCCTACATGGAACACTAGGGCTGTCTGAGCCTCAGCTTCCTAATCTTTGTATGAGTATAATACTTGTGTTCGCACCCTACCACGGTCATTGAGAGGAAAGCTTCCTTGCAAATCATAAAGAACTGTAATTTTTATTATAGGAAACCTCAATTTCCCCATCTATAAAATGAAGAGGTTAGATCTCCAACAGCCAATTCAACTGATATTCTGATCCTCTTGTGATCATGACTAGTATTGACTCATGTTTATGTTTAGAATTTGGGGCTTACATAATGCTAGATTAGCGATAACAGTAATGAATGGAGAGATCATTGTGGGCCAAGTAGTAAGGGAAACTTCCTGGAGCAGGGGTTTGCTCAGAGCCTTGAAGAATGGATGGGATTCAGGTAAGTGGAAGAGAGGCAGGGAGGCAGGAGGACATGGGAGTAGGGAGATATAGTGATTAAAAGTCCCCAAAGGTCACAAGAAAGGCAAAAATGGGCACAGTACATTGAAAGGGAAGTTGGAGTTACTTGGGATAGGGAGAAAGCAGACTAAAATTGCAGAAATTGAAGGACTATTGTGGGAAGCAGCAAGAGGCAAGTCTGAAAAGGTTATTTGGGGCCCAATTGTGGTGAGCCATGAAGTCAAAGTAATTATGATTTTTATGCTATAGGCAAGAGAGAGCCATTGTGAGTTTTTGAGGGGAAGAATGACATGAGGATAGAAATGTTTCAGGAGGATTAATCTGATATTCCTAAAATGCATGTCTAACCATGTCATCTTCTAGTCAGTCAACTCCAGAGACTCCCTGTCACCTCTATGATCAAATATGAAATTCTTTGGTTTTGCCTTTTAAAGGGGGCAGCTGGGTAGCTCAGCAGATTGAGAGCCAGACCTAGAGATGGGAGGTCCTGGGTTCAAATCTGACCTCAGATACTTCCCAGCTATGTGACCCTGAGCAAGTCATTTAACTCCCTTTGCCTAGCCCTTACCACTCTTCTGCCTTAGAAGTAATACGTAATATTGATTCTAAGGCAGAAGGTAAGGGTCTAAAAAAAAAAAAAAAGAAGAAGAAGATTATTTTGGATTCTGTGTGCTGGATGGGGAGAGGATGGAGGCAAGGGTAATCAGGTTTTTAGGAGGCTAGACCAATAATGGAAGTATGATTTCCTGAGGGTATCAACTGGGAATGGTGGGAGGAAAAGAAAAGAGAAGGATCCAAAAGACATTATGGAGAATGGTTTAAAAAGGACTTGGTAACGGACTGGATAGGAAGGTGGGTGGTGGGTGGTGAGGGGAAGAGAGGGAAGGAGTTAGAGGTTTCTGAGTGAACAGAGAGATGGTGACATTGACAGAAGGGAGGAACTCTCAGACAATGGGTATCCTGGAGGGTTAACTGCTGCCCCTGCACAGTGGGCTGGTGTAAAAGGGTGGGCTTCGAGGTCCAGGCTGACTTCTCCAAGCAGTGCAGCAGGAGAGAGAGCCCGTGTGTCTCACATCTACCCTTAGGGAGCCACTAGCCCTCCTCGCCTCTGCCAGTTCTGTGTGCTCTGATCCCCTGCTCCTTTCTCCAGGAGGGATGTATGAGGCCTCCAAATGCCCACCCTCGTCTGATCTCTCCCTGTCTTGGGTGGGTGCCAGGGCGACTGGAGAGCCAAGCAGCTTTGGGTTTCCATTGAAGCTAGTTGAATGAATGGCCAGGAGTCTCCTTCCCCGTTAGCGACAGTCACAGAAGCCTGCACAAAAGGTGCCCTGTGTCTGGGTAACCAGAGTGCTTTAGAGTACCGATGATGGGGGTGGGGACAGCCCGTAACCCGGCCAACAGAACCGGTGGCCTTGGATGTGACACCAAGAGGCGGCTCTCATCAAAGCCCGTGCCGCCCCTGCTTTGTGGCTGACCTGCCCGTGCTCCCAGCAGCAGGTGCCAGTGAGAGGGAGGGCTGGCTCCGCACAAAAGCACCTGGCAGGTATTTGGGAAGAGAGGGGAGGGCTGCGTGGATAAAGAATGGGAAGAGCAGATGGAGCCCACCCCACCCCTAACCCTCCCTCCGAGATAGAGCAGAGCTGGACTGGGCCCCAATAGCAGAGATAAAACCATACCTCCCACCCAGCACCGGAGTGATAACATTGGTTAGCTGGCTTGTTATCTCATCCTGTCTGTCTCAGCCTCTGGCTTAGACAGAAAGGGAGGGAAGCTTAATGGGTATGAAGGATGGTCAGGAAATGTGATTCTTTCCTCTTCTCCCTGGAGCTTATTCCCCCCCCCCCACACCCTCCCCACTCAGATGAAAAACATTGGTAACCCCCTAAGGAATAATGTAGTGGGAAAGGCATTGGGTTTGAAGTCAGAACACCTGAATTTACTGCTTAGTACTTATATGGCTTTGGACAAAGCAATTAATCTCTATGGGCCTCAGTTTCCTCATCAGCAAAATTATCTCTTAGGCCTCTTAGGGATCTAAATTTGTCAACCTTTGAAACAACCTGGGGGTCCTGGGGTTTCTATTAAACAAAGCAAATCCTTCCCTTGTTCATGATGAACTGGGGAGATATTGATATTATTTAAGAAAATGATCCCCTTTTTCCTCCTGTCCTAGACCAATAAGAAAGGAGGGGCTTTGAGGCCCGGCTGTACCTGTTATTCTTACAAAGCCCTGGTAGATAAATAATGTTAAGGGAAAATGACTCAGGTTTCTCCCTTTCATGTGTGCAGGCTACCAGTCAAAGGCACGGCCCCTTCTCACTCCTAATGGATCACCTGCTTCTCTGTCTCTCTCCTCCACTGCCCCTTCCCCCAAACCCTGACTTTTTTTTAACTTGGGCCTTTAAGGTTTACTCTGTTTATTAGAGGTTGTCTAGATAAGGAAACTGAGGTCCAGGAAAAGGAAATGATTTTACTCAAAGTCGCTGTGCTAGCAAAATGGAGAGTTGGGATAAGAACCAGGCACATGCAGACCAGTGTTCCATAAGGCAGAGGTACCAAAGAACAATCCTGGGATCATGCTGGGTATCAGATTGAAATATAATTGGGAATATTTAGCAAAAATAAATAAAAATACAAAAATAGATAATAATACATTTAAAAACTAAGGCAATCCTTATGTATGGATTAGTGACCCTTGTTTCTATCTGGTTGGACACCAGGCAACTCATGGAATCTAATATCTTAGTGGGAATGAATTTGCCAGAACATTTTTTTAAACCGATAGAAGAAAGAGCTGGAAGTGGGGAGAAAGACACAGGAAATGGGTGTGTGATCTCCTCAAAACAAATTTTTGTAAGTTTACAGTTTTGCCTAGAGGGGGGAAATTCAGCAACCACCACAAGGTAATGAAAGTCAAACAAATTCATTCCCATCTCTTAATGTTTTCCAAACTTTATTTAGTCGTGCTCCCCCAACATACCTTTAAAACAAAACAAAGCAATTACTACTATCCTCTCTCCACTTTTCATGAAATGATTTTCTTAGAACATATTTGATTCAAATAAAATTAAAAACTTGTACAACTTTTAACACAAAACAAAATCAAATGAAAAATTAAAATATGATATTTACTGATTAACTCTTCTGAAATGTGCATATTTATATCTATTTTTTTCTCTAGGATCATGAGCTACCCATATAGGCACTGTCAGATTTGAACCCTAGAGGGCAGCTACTTTTCTTCTCCATGTTCTTGTGAGACAGTAGGGTTTCCAGTTGCCCCACTGGTGTGTTTACCATCAACAGTCAACAACCTGACATTAAGTCTTAGAAAAGTAATGTATTAACATTTGGAACAAAACATCCTCCCCAAACAGGAAGCACGTTCTCCCCCTTGTAGATAAAGTTTAATGTTGGTGAGGCAGAATTCACAGGTGGTAAAGGGGTACCTCTTTCTCATTTCTGCCTCTGGAAGTTCTTTTTTTCTCCTCATGGGGTTCTCCTGAAATTCCTCTTAGGTGTAACTGTCTGCTGGACACTGAGGATCAGTGACTTTCTAGATTCAATAGTTGGCACTTCTCTCCAACGTGAAAAGGAACATTCCTTGAAGTTGCTGTCATCCTCAGGCAGGTATCCACATATGTCAGCTTCCACTGCTCTGGGCCATCCCTGTTCTTGTGGTTACTGCTACTTCTATACCATTTAACTCTGGCTGCAGACAGGACCTCTCCATCTCCTGAAGTCACAAAACTGCTTCTCGGACACATCTGTCTCAAAGGTGCTGCTTGGTCCCCTACTCAGGGAAGAAAACCCAAAAGAGAGATGGCCCCATCCTAGATACCAATTTGCCTACATAGGGTATTTGCTCATAGGCCATCAGAGCGAAGACAATGTTTTCCTGCAACTGGCTCTCTGGGTGACAACTCAACATAGCCCTTCTGCTTCAAAGCCAAGAGGCAGAAAGAAAGAGATTGTGCCTTTTGTACCATACTTAGTGGTGCCTCAGCAATCCCTGAGTGATTGGTTCTTATGGCTCCATGGCTAGTAAAAAGGCTTTTCAAAAAACCCTTACCTTCCATCTTAGAATCAACATTGGTTCCAAGACAGAAGAGTGGTAAGAGCTAGGCAATGGAAGTTAAGGGACTTGCCCAGGGTCTGAGGCTAAATTTGAACCGAGGACCTCATGTCTTTAGGCCTGACTCTCAATCCACGGAACCACTTAGAAAGCTTTTCATCATTGTACCATATGCCTGCTTAATTATGGCTAGAAGTTTGTCCAACCCAAGGTTTCATATGGTTACTTTGACTGAAACCAGGAAGAAAACATGCTTCAAGGTCCTCATAGACTGATCCAATCCCATTATATAAAATTTCTTAAATATGATATCATTGATGATATTGAGATTTGTAATTCTTTTTACTTCTTATTTTAATGGATTTTCATTGATATCTCTTTTTTTACAGTCATCTACATTTCCCTCTTTATTCCTTCTTTTCCCTTTTCCTCTTAGCAAAGGAGCCATTCTTTCTAATGAAGCATTTTAAAAAAGAAAAGAAAAAAGAAGAGAAAAAAATCAACAAAACTGATCAATACATTGAAAATATCTAACAACATATACAGTATTCCACACTCAGATCATACTTTCTCCACTCCTCTGCAAAGGTGGGGGGAATGTCATCTCATGTTTCCTTTGGTGTCAAGTCTATTTTCTTCATAATTTCACAGCATTCATTTTCGGTTTTTGTTCTTTCAATTTACACTGTTGTAATCATGGGTATTTTATTTTCCTGGCTCACTTACTTCACTTTGCATCACTTTAAATTTTTCTTTGCTTCTCTGTATTTACTGTGTTCAACATTTCTTATAGCATAGTAATATTATTAATATAGTACTTTAATGAATATATTAGTTTCATGAACCACAATGTGTTTAGGTATTTCTGAATTGATGAGCATCTACTTTGTTTCCAGTTCTTTACTTCTACCAAAAGTGTTGCTATAAGTATTTTGATGTAACAGAGCATTTCTTTTTGTTAATGCCTTTCTCTAAGTATATCCCCAGCAATGGAATCTCTGGGTAAAGGATATGGATATTTATTTGCATAATGCCAAGTTGCTTTCAAGAACAGTTTACTAATTCACAGCTCCACCAACAATGCATTATTTCACTTGTCTTTTCATAATTCTTTAATAATTTACTGTTCCCATCTTTTGTCATCACCAGTTTGTTGGGTGTGAGGTGAAACCTTTGGGTTGTTCTGATTTGCATTTTAAAAATTATATTAATGATTTGAAGTATATTTTCATATGCATTCTTTTGAGAACTTTGATCATATCTCTTGACTACTTATTATCAATCATGTATTTCCATTAGTTGTTTACATATTTTGGATACAAACCCTTATCAGAGATATTTAATGGAAAGATTTTTTCTCTTGAAATTCTTTTCTACTAGTGAATGAGATCAACATTTTGTCTTTTAATAGTTCTAGCAGAAAAATTCATTTTGCAAAAGAAGATATAAACAACAGTAAATTTTCTTGTAAGCCAGGCAGCTTTTTATTCACTTGTAATCAAAATACAGTATTTTCCATTTCAAATGACTTCTTCAATGTACTATCACAAGTTTATAAAGTAACAAATCTTTTCTAATATCAGTTTCAATACTATATACATATGTAATCAAATGAATCTTATTCTGTTGGGCCACATGTATCATATTTGTCTGTGGTAAGTGAGTTTTCTATCTATTCATATTTAGAAGTATCTAAATATTTACAAGAATTCCTTATGTAGTCTAGTCAAATGATTACTGAATAGGTCTTTAATTTCTTTGATTTAAATCATAGACCAGGTGTTTTCAAACAGCAAATACTAAGTACTATTAAATACTATTTTGTAAATTCATTATTTATAACCCCAACTTTATCTTCCTAAATAACATTTTATCTTTCTGTATCATAATATGAACTTGAGGACCTCATATTTTCTTATTTAGGTTACTGAATTTAAAAAAATGCACCAAATATGCAAGTTTTAAGAGGATATTTTGTTATAAAATACATTTACTTTGTGTTTATTGATGCCAAGGAAAACATGGCAGTTTGAGCTTAAAAAAATGGCCACATGCTATTGACCACTCTATTTTATAACAGTATAGAAGTATCCTATACTTATCTTCTGTAACATCACAGTTTTCCAAAGAACCTTTCTCTTAATGTATTGAAGTCTTTTTAGAAAGTTGATTATTCTTGTAACATTTTGAGAAACTGTTTCTAAATCTTTGCTCACATTTATAAATATAGTGATTGCCTTTGAAGCAAGCATTATGTTCAAATTGTACAAGGGGCTACATTTCAAACTAGTTTTTGTAGACTTGCATCATCCCGACATCAACTGGTTTACATCAGTGCAGAGTCCAGCATGATTCTCTCACAATTTTTTTCTGTTAAAAGTCCATCCCACATCACCAGCATTTCTATATATTACTAATATTTCCTGCAGGAAGAGATAGTAAGAGAAAACCATTTAAATTAACCATAGATAGAAGAAAATACCTAGGAGTATGTCTTCCAAGACAAATCCAGAAACCATATGAACACAAATATAAAACTTTTTTATACAAATAAAGTCAGATTTAAATGATTGGAAAAATATTAATTGTTCATGGTGGGCAGAGCCAATATAATTAAAGGGCAATCTTACCTAAATGAATTTACTTATTCAATGTCATCCCAGTTAAATTGGCAAAAAATTATTTTGTTGAACTAGAAAAAATAATTACAAAATTCATTTGGAAAACAAAAGGTCAAAAATATCAAAGGAGATAATGAAACAGATGGTATGGAAGGAGGTCTAGCAGTACTAGATTTCAAACTATATTATAAAGCAGTAATGATCAAAACTATCTGGTACTGGCTGAGAAATTGAAAAGGTGACCAGTGGAACATAATAGACATACAACAAACAGTCATAAAAGATTATAGTAACGGTGAGTTGGACAAAGGTAAAGTTCCAAGTTTTTGGAATAAAACTTTTTTGGAATAAAAATTCACTAGTTGGTAAAAATCGTTGGGAAAACAGTTTGGCAGAAACTAAATACAGAACAATATTTTACACCATTCGCCATGATAAGATTAAAATGGATACATGACTTAGGTATGAAAGGAGATATTATAAACAAATTAGAAGAACAGGGCATATATTACCTATAAGATATATGGACAGGAGAAGAATTTATGAATAAAAAAGAGACAGAAAGCATTGCAAAATATAAAATGAATAATTTTGAATGCATTAAATTGAAAGGTTTTTGTACAGTTATAGCTAAGATTAGAAGTAAAGCAATAAGTTGGGAAAATTTTTATAGAAGTTTCTCTTAGTTTTGGTTGAAGAAATCAAAGTTGGTTTTAATCATAAGAAAAAATGCTCAAATTATTATTGATTAGAGAAATGCAAATCAAAACAATGGAGATACCTTCTCATATATATCAAATTGGCTAAAATGATAAAAGGGCAAAATGACAAATGTTGATGGGAATGTGGAAAACAGGGACACTAATACGTTGTTGGTGGAACTGTGAACTGATCTCAACCATTTTGGAGAATAATCTGGAATTATATTCAAAGAGTTCAGCATGGTATATACCCTTTGACCCAATAACACCACTATTAGGTTTGTTTCCTAAGGTGGTGAATGGAAAAGGGGAAAACCCCTATATATTCTAAAATATTTATAGCAGCTCTTTTTGGCATGGCAAAGAACTGGAAACTAAAGAGACGTCCGTCAATTGGGAAATGGCTGAGCAAGTTATGGTATATGGTTATAATGCAATACTACTGTGCCATAAGAAATGACAAACAAGATGATCATAAAAAAGCCCTGGAAAGATTAATATTAAGTGAAGCAAAGTGAAGTGAGCAGAATCAAGAGAATGCTGGACACAGTAACAATAATAATGTATGATGTTAAAGTGTGAATAACTTGGGTTTTGCCACTCTTCTCCCCACCATACAATTACCACTAAGTGAGAGGGTGTCCCATAGTTTAGAAAACTTTCCCCTATTGTAGCCAGGCATAGAATGATGGAATATCTGGGAAGCATTGGGAGCTGCCTAAATGCATGCATTCAATGTGTATTCACATTTATGTGTGTGCAAGAGAATACACTCAAACTCACACACCATGTTCAGGAGGAAATGAATGGCTTCAATGATGGTCAACTTCTATTTTATGATTTTGCTATTGTAAGGATTATGTCCCAAAATATGTAAATGTTTTTAAACCTATTTAAAACTCATTTAATACTTCATGCAGAAATGGCATAATGTGTGTGTGGATAGCCAAGGATATATGTAAAACACGTGTTATTTCACATGTGTCAATCTATTTTATAAACATGAATACATATAGATATATGGATAATTCTCCTATTATATGCATTGTATATATGCATCATCCATTACACATATATCTATTTTATATAAGTGCAATGTATGCATGCACACATATGTATATATGCATTCCTATATCCTTATGTATCTGCATACATGAACACACATACACATATACATACATATTAGGTTATAAGATTCTAAAGTTATGGTTCTTGCAGCAACTATAACCTAACCACAGTGTAGCCACACACAACTGGTGACTGTATGTGCTGTTTTATTTATTTTTTAAAACAGGTTTAGTCTTCCCTATCCTGGGCTTGATAACTGATCTCTGGCAGTACCAACTATAACCTATATTTTGAAGTTGGATTTAATCAATGCATTCAGTACTTTGGGCACTTGCATAAGACACAGGCATGAAAGCATATGTGTTGGAGACAAATCTGTATTACATCATAGGGAAAATTCTATAAAATAAACAGGCCCCATTTTCTCTTTCCTCAACTTTTCTAAAAGTAGAATACCTCATTCAAATATGACCTCAGACACTTCCCAGCTGTGTGACCCTGGGCAAGTCACTTGACCCCCCATTGCCCACCCTTACCACTCTTCCAGCTATAAGCCAATACACAGAAGTTAAGGGTCTTAAAAAATAATAAAAGTAGAATACCTCAGAATCATAGACTAAAAGTTGCATCTGCTGTTCTGCCTGGCTTCAACTCCATGGAGCAAGAAACCCCGTGGTATGTTTCCCCTCACCTCCTTTTCCTGCCTCTTTCGGTGTGTTTTCTCCCCTCATTAGACTGCAAACTCCTTGAGGGCAGTGACAACCTTTAAAAAATTTTATTAATTGTACTTAGCACAGGGCCTAGAACATAATAAGTGCTTAATAAGCATTTATTGGATCAGACTGGATTGGAAAGGGAATGTCAAAAGCTTTTCTTATCCAACCCATCCCAGAACAAGAATCCTTTCTACAATAAACTAGCCAATAATCATCTGACTTTTGCTTAAAGACCTCTACTGAGGGGGAGTTAAGAGCCTTCCAATGCAACCTATCCCACATTGAAATAGCTGTTGGATAAGAAATTTTCTATTTGTGTTAATGTAAATTTACCTCTTTGGTACACCCACCCATTGCTTTTAATTCTGCACTTTGGGAGCAAGAAGACCAGGCCTAATCCTTTTCCACATGATAACACTTCAGATACTTGGAGACAGTGGTCATGTTCCCTTCCCCTCCCAAAAGTTTATATAAACATTCCCATTTCCTTCAACCAGTTCCCATATAGTATGAACTTGAGGCCCTTTGCTTTCCTAGTTCCACTCTCCAGCTACTCTGAAATATGACACTTGGCACTGAACACAGTATTGCCCAGACCAGAGTACAAAGGGATTATCACCTCCATCTCCATCCCTAGATCCTAAGCCACTTTTTATACAACCTCAGATCAAAATGGCTTAACTGGCATATTCCATCCCCACCCCCAACTTTGACTTTTATTGAAATTCCAAGCCCTTAAAACGTCCAGATCTTCTTCTGTCAAACCACCACCTCACTGTGTTTCTCCCATCTTGTATTTGTGAAGTTAATTTTTTGCACCTGTATAAACAATGATTTCTATTCAGTTCCATCTTACTTATTAATTTTGGCTCAATATTCTAGCTTATCAAGAACTTTTGGGATCCTTATTCTATCTTCTGATATATCAGTTATTCTTCCCAGTTTTGTCACCTGCAAATTTGATAAGTATGCCATCTATGCCTTTGTCAAGTCATTGAAGTTGTTAAACAGTCCATAGTCAAGCCCAGATTCCTGGCATATTCTAGTGATCAAGTCCTTCCAAGTTAACTTTGAACTGTGAATAACTACTCTCTGGGTCCATTCAACCATTTCCAAATCGTCCCAATTGCACTACTTATTGTTCCCCACTTCCCCCGTGCTTCTCCATCTCTTAAACAGGAAGAGCATGAGAGGCTTTGTCAAATGATTTCCTAAAACTTAGGTAGCTGCTCTGGATAGCATTCCCCTGATCCACTAGTCTTGTAATGCTATCATGAAAGGAAGTAAGGTTTGTCTGGCACATCCGGAAGCCATATGGGCTCATCATGATCACTGCTTCCTTTCCCAGATGTTCACACACTCTCTCTTTAATAAAACATTCAGGAAAAAACTTAGAGCTCACTTGGGTGATAGTTTGCAGACTCTATTCCCTTCCTTTTTTTTTTTTTTTTTTAATGTGGACAGCATTTGCCTTACTTCAGTCCTGCTGTACTTTTCCTGTCCTCAGTAGTCTTTTAGAGATCACTGACTGTGGCTCAGGAACCCCATCTGTCAGTTCTTTCTGATCCCAAGGAAGTAGTTTACTTGAACCTATTGACTTTGCCTTGTCAAGAGCAGGTAGATCTGTTACTGCTTCCTCAGTTATAGCTTGGGTATCAACTAACTTTTAGCCATTTTTTTTTCATTTTGTTGGTTCTGGTCCAAAGGGTATGTTCCTTGGCAGGGAGAACAGAAAGCAAAACAAGAGTGAAGCACTCTATCTCCTCTCCGTCTTCTATTATCACCTTTTCAGCCACATTGAGTGGCAATTCTAGACCTTCTCTGATCCTTCCCTGGCCCTCAATATAGCTTCTAAAAGCCTCTTTTTAAAAAAATTAAACTAAGCTTTCCTTGCCCATCTCACAAGACACACTTATTTTGAGTGTGATTCTATCATACTTATGTATTTTTCCTAACTTAGGTATCTTTGCTTCTATCTTCTGTATGTATCTTTTTTATGTCTATATTGGTTAGGCAGTTCCTTGGATGTCTATTTAGGTCTCTTTAGGCAATGGTCTCATTTCTCATTAGAATTGTTTCTCTTTGTATTTTCAAAATTTCATTATTGAGTTTCCTTTCCCTCTTTAGCTCACTTAAGATCTTACAAATCCTTTCTTGGAACTTTCTGAAATATAATTCCAAATTTCTATGTCTAGGAATAGCCCTGGATCTCTGTTATGTATTATAAAATGCATAGTATCTTCCCCAAAAAGTTTCTATAAATTAGATTCTAGTAAACATTTCCTTCTTGTTGGTAAGAATCAATCTAGAATGAAATTTATCCTTGGGTTCTTCTGCTTTTTGAAGGATGAAATTATTAAGACAAGTCAATAAATTATTAGCTGTTTTGTTTTTGGTAGAGAATTCTAGGAGATATACAGATGATTGAAATCGCTCAAAACTATCATCTTATGCTTTCATGCCAGGCTTGTGATCTGATTCTTGAACTCCTCATCCATTTCCCATTTCTATGTAGGTTTCCTGTAGGATATTCTGAGGACAGTATCTTTCCCCCTTTAGTTTTTGCATATAATGGCTCAAAAATTTCCTACCATTATTCCTGTTCCCCCTCTGATTTCTATATTTTCTCACAAGACTATTTGTTGTTCAGTCATTTTTCAGTCTTACCTGACTCTTTGTGTCCCCATTTGGGGATTTCCTGGCAAAGATATTGGAGTAGTTTCCTGTTTCTTTTTCCAGCTCATTTTTACAGATGAAGAAATTTAAGTGACTTGCCCAGCTAGTAAGTGTCTGAGGCCAGATTTGAACTTGGGAAGATGAGTCCTCCTGCCTCCAGGCCTAGCACTCTAGCTACAATGGTACCACCTAGCTATCCACATGAGTCTGTCTTCTTATTATACAGTACTACTTGCTCCTTCACCCTTTTCGCTATCTTATTTATTTATTGTTGTTTTTTTTTTTTGGTATTTTTTTTAAACCCTTATCTCCCATCTTAGAATCAATACTATATATTGGTTCTGAGGTTAGAAAAGGAGTAAAGGGCTAGGCAATGGGAATTAAGTGACTTGCCCAGGATCACACAGGGATGTGTCTGGCCAGATTTGAACCTAGGATCTCCCATCTCTAGGCCTGGCTCTCAATCCACTGAGCTACTAAGCTTCCCCCTTTGGTTGGTTTTAGAATAATGTACGCAAAGGAATGTGTTGACAAATGTTTAGTAACTGATTCTCTGGAGGGAAAATATATGCATAAGACACTTTTAAGTGTAACTTACATCACTGAGATTTTTTTCCATCACTTTCTTAAGTCTAGATAATCTTCAAAACAACAAATCAAGCCCTACTTGTAATATTTGCCAATTTCCAAGTTATAAAAGTTCACACTGAAAATTAACAATCAGTTCAACAGTTGGTTCTGAGCTGGCTCTAGTACCCCCTTGAATACTCTTCCAGTGCCATATTTTTTCAGCCGTAAGTCTCATTCCAACAGATTTTAGTGATCTTTGCAAAGTCTACTTTGCCTCCTTGAGCTGAAGTCTCTAGATCATCTTTCTTGTTACTTATACTTTATGTACATATGTTTAGACATCTGAGATTTTGTAGAATAGGAAGTAATACCAGAAGTTCATCTTTTTCAACTTCTAGCAGAATAAGAATTCCCTCCAAAGGATAACTGATAAAGGGTCATCCAGTATGTCCTTGAAGATCTCTAGTGCTAATATTGGATGCCAAGATGGCAGAATAGAGTCAGCAATTCACCTGAACTCTCTCAACATTCTTTTCCAAAAAACTTTAACATAACACCTCAAATTGAATTCTCAAGTGGCAGAGCCAACAAAAGGTCAGAGTGAGATACTTTTACAGCCTGACACAACTTAGGATGTTGGCAGGAGAGGTCTGTGACAGTTGGGGATTGGGAACTGGCCTGAAGCCCAGTACATGCTTTGGCAACACCAGCAGTAGGCCTTGGAGGCAGCTGCAACAATGGCAGTAGCAGCTTCAGGAGCTCTCAGCCCCACAGTTGGTAAGGGGGTCAGACAGCTGATCAGAAGGAGGTTATATGGGAATATTTGCTGGCACTGGGTGCAAGACCCTGTCGCATTACCTATATTCAATTCCAGGGTAAAAAGGAACCCTGGCATTTGCAATTGTAGGGGAACAGGGACTCTAGTCACAGTTCCAGGATGGAGAAGAGTGCTTGTGGCCACTTACAAGAGAATAGAGGCCCTAATTTTGGTTCCAAGGCAGAAAGGAGAACTAGTACTTATTGCTGTAGGAAATCAGGGGATCTGGTCACAGTACCAGGGCCAAGAGGAACACTAATATTTGTGGCTACAGGGGACCAAGATTGCTTCCTGGGTAAACAACAGAACAAAGGCCAAGAGAGCAGTGGCCACAACTCATTTTGGATCATACAACCTTGAAAGCACCAAAAACTAACAGTTTCCCCCTCCCCCCCAACTAGCTCTGAAAACTAAAGCATGAAACAGTAAAAAGCCTGAAGCCTAGGACAGTTCTTCCTCTACTCTAGGAGTGGAGCTCAATTTCAACATAAAGCTAAAAGTGAAGAAATAGGCTGGAAAAATGAACAAATAACAGTAATAAGCAAAGAATTTTACCATAAAAAGATACTATGATGACAGGAAAAATTAAGACACAAACTCAGAAGAAGACAATGATGCTAAAATAGCTACAAAGCCTCAAAGGAAAAGAAATTAATTGGACACAAACCCAACAAGAATTCCTGGAAGAACTTGAAAAATATTTCAAAAATCAAATAAGAAAAGTAGAGGAAAATTAGGAAAAGAAATGAGAGTGATGTAAAAAAATTATGAAAAGAGAGACAATAGCTTGGTAAAAGAGGTACAAAAATGTCGAAGAAAATAATACCTTGAAAAACAGAACTGGTCAAATGGCAAAAGAGGTACAAAAATACATTGAAGAAAAGAACTTTCTAAAAAAACGGAATATGGAAATGGAAAAAGAGATACAAAAGCTTGCTGAAGAAAATGATGTCTTAAAATTTAGATTTGGGTAAGTGGAAGCTAAATATTCTCTGTGACATCAATAAACAATTAAACTGGGGCAACTAGGTGGCTTAGTGGATAGAGAACCAGGTCTGAAGTTGGGAGGACTTGGATTCAGGCCCTGCCTCAGGCACTTCCTAGCTTTGTGATCCTGAGCACTTTATTTTCCTAATCCTAGCTCTTCCATTTTAGAATTGTTACTAGGACAGAAAGTAAGGGTTAAAGAAAGAGAAACAATAGAGTAAAATCAAATGAGTAAAAAAATAGGAGGAAATATGAAATATCCCAACAGAAAAATAACTGCTTAGAAGATAGATTGAGGAAAGATTAATTTAAGATTCACTGGACTACCTAAAATCCATGATTATAAAAATAACCTAGACATTCTATTTCAAGAAATTAACAAGGAAAACTGCATTGATATCATAAGATCAGATAGTAAAAGAGAAACTGAAAGAATCCATCAATCACCTCTTGAAAGACGTATCCAAATGAAAACTTCTTAAGGATGTTGGGGCTGCTATGTGGCTCAATGGATAGAGTACCAGACCTAGAATTGGGAGGGTTCAAATATGGCCTCAGACACTTTCTAGCTGTGTGACCCTAGGCAAGTCACTTAACCTCAATTGCCTAGCCTTTACTTCTCTTCTGCCCTGGAATTTATGCTTAGTATTGGTTCCAAGACAGAAAATAAGTATTAAAAAATAAGGACTTTAATAAAGTTAAACTGTTTACATTCATATACGGGAAGATTATACTTGTAATTACTAAGAACTTTATCATTGTTAGGGCAATTAGGAATGCACAAACAAAACCAATAAAGCCAAGATTAGAAGGAAATCAGGAAACTGGGAAAAATTTTTATAGCAAGTTTCTCTGATAAAAGTCTTATTTCTCAAATATTTAGAGAACTGAGTAAATTTATAAGAATATGAGTCATTCCCCAGTTGACAAATGGTCAAAGGATATGAACATGTAGTTTTCAGATGGAAGAGATCAAAACTATCTTTTGTCCTATGAAAAAATTTAGAGACATCATTATTAATTAGAGAAATGCAAATCAAAACAACACTGAGGCATCACCTCATATCTATCAGTTTGGCTAATGTAACAAAAGGAAAATAGCAAACATTGAAGGGGATGTGGAAAAATTGGGACGTTAATAATATGTTATTAATGGAGTTAAGAATTGATCCAGGGGGCAGCTGGATAGCTCAGTGGATTGAGAGCCAGACCTAGAGCTGGGAGATCCTAGATTCAAATTTGGCCTCAACATTTCCCAGCTGTGTGACCCTGGGCAAGTCACTTGACCCCCATTGTCTACCCTTACCACTCTTCTGCCTTGGAGCCAACACACAGTATTGACTCCAAGACAGAAGGTAAGGGTTTAAAAAAATTGTTCCAATCATTTTAGAGAATAATTTGGAAATATACCCAAAGGAATATAAAACTCTGCAAACCTTTTCACCGAGCAATGCTGGGTTTATATCCCAAAGAGATCAAAGAAAAATAAAAAAGACCCATATTTAAAAATATTAATAGCAGCTCTTTCTGTGGTGGCAAAGAATTGGAAATTGAGGGAATGCCTAACAATTGGCGAATGGCTACAAAAGTTGTGGCACATGATTGTGATGGAATACTATTGTGTCATAAGAAATGAACAGGATGCTTTCACAAGAAATCTAGGAATATTTATATGAACTGATTCAAAATGAAGTGAGCAGAACCAGGAGAACATTGTGCACAGTAATAGCAATATTTCAGTCATGATCAACTGGAAAAGACTTAGCTATTCTCAGCAATACAAGGATCCAAGACAATTGCAAAGGACTTATGATGAAAAATGTTGTTTCCCTCCAGAGAACGATTTGATGGGGTCTGAATGCAAATAGAAGCATAATTTCTTCACTTCATTTTTCCTGTTTTTCTTTTCTTTTGGCAACATGGCTAATATGGAAATATGTTTTGCACGATTTCACATGTATAAGGGATATCACATTATATTAACATTGGGTGGGAGGGAGAGAATTTGGAATGCAAACATTTTTAAAAGAATGTTATAAATAAATAATAAATTGGGGGTGAAGGGAAAGATCTCTAATGACCCTTTGCAGAAGCAGCTTATTCAGGAGAGCTTTAATTATAAGGAAGTTTTCCCTTGTTCAAGTTGAAGTCTACCTCTCTGCAACTTCCATTCATCCTTCCTATATCAGGGTTTTGCTGCTTGATATGGTGTTTAGCTCGGTAACTCTACAGGGGCTGTTCTCTCCTTCCTCCTTTTTCAGTCTAAAAGCCCTTTTGATTATATTTGTGAGACCTTAGGGAAATACATTCTTATTATAGATCTTATTAGGTTTGGCCCGTCCCTTATCAGGAACTCTCCTTCCTATTTCTAAAGCAATTTTTTTCAGAAATCCAAATCCTATTTCCAGATATTGTCTTATATCATTTCCTAAAGAGCTAGTTAGCTCACATTTATATAATACTTATGCTCTGGGGACTGGGCGAAACACTTTGTAATTATTATCTTATTTGATTTTCACAACCACCCTGGGAGGTAGGTGTTATTCCCATTTTATAGATGAGAAAATGGAGGCAGACAGAGGTTAAGTGACTTGCTTAGGATGACCTGACAACTCTATCCACTGTATCACTACCCCTCCAAAACTCTGCATTTCTCACCCAGAGTCCTTGTCCTATTGGTGGCAGCAGCAGCAACAACAACAAACACTGGTGCCCCTTAAAGTCTTTAGTCTCTTGTACAAGACTGGCAGCTTGCTTTCTAAGTTCCTTCTGCTCATTTCATTTAGGTCCCCATGAATCACCAGAGATGAATAGTAGTCATCTAGTATGACAAGTCTTGGGAAGTTCTTTATTATGGACTGAATCCATGCCCTGAGAAGCTAGCATACAGTTGGGTTGTTTTCAGGCCAACCAAGAGCTGCATCTGTGACCTCTCAAGAAGGAATCACCAGTGATTAATGCTGGCATCCCCTTTCCCTCAAATCTTTGCTGGAAGACTCAGCCGACAATACCTATGGATTCACGCCATCATTCATTGGAAGATAAGCAGCTTTTCTCTCTTAAAGATATCCAGTTTCTTTTGGGGAGGAACCTTCTATCTGTTTCTCATTTCCAAGTTTCAGTGATCCTTTAGAAAAATTACATTTATCCCTTCCACATTGAAGGGGGTTAGGGACATGGCACCCCTATCATCTGGAAGAAGTGTAGGAAATTTTTTGACCCTCCATTCATACCAGAGAATTCTGAATTTCTTCTTTTTCTTTTATGGAATGTTAATAGTACCTTATTGTAAAATTTGGGTTAAGTATTTGTTCATAAGCATTTTCTGCATCATCTGCGGGCCTTCATATTTTTCTGCAGCTTCTGCAAAACTCCTCAAAAATTCCTATTTAATTTTTTATGCTAACCTCTGATACAGTAAAACCCACAATGGGGAAAGTCTTGATGCAGAAGGGGCAACTGTATATTTATTATGATCTTAATCATTAACAAATAAAGATTTCAAGATATGTAGAATGATTGTATAAGAACATGAAATTCTGTAATATATAGTTTTTTTAAAGTATTCTTGGGGAGTAGCTAGGTGGCTCAATGGAAAGAGAGCTAGCCTGGAGACAGGAGGTCCAGGGTTCAAATGTGGCCTCAGTTGCTTCCTGGGCAAATCATTTAACTCTCATTGCCTAATCCTCACTGCTCTTCTGTCTTAGAACTGATACTTAGTAATTTTTCTAAGACACAAGGTAAGGATCAAAAAAGAAAAATTTATCTCACTAAATAAAGTTTAACAAGATAGTAACAAAATTGCCTTATTTGTGTTCCCTCTTGTGCTTATTTCTTTTCTTCTGTGCATTTAAAAAGTGTTTTGTTGAAGCACTTTTCACCCACTAACCCACTTGCCCCTCGTCACAAGTAAAGGTCTACACTTATAGCAAATATATATTATCAAACAATACAAATGTATAAGTCTGTACCTCTACTCCATTACCTTATCACTAAGAACTGAATGGTGTGTTAATTTTATTGCCTTTAATTAATTAATTTTTATAAGTATTTCTTATCTCTCCTTCCTTATTATCTATACAACTCTCAATGAACAATTAAAAAAATACCCTAACAAGAAACATATATAGGCCAGCAAAATAAATTCCCACATCAGCCATGTCCTCAAATGCATGTGCCATTTTGGATTAAAAATTTTTTTTTTAATTTTTATTTTTTTAAACCCTTAACTTCTGTGTATTGGCTCTTAGGTGGAAGAGTGGTAAGGGTGGGCAATGGGGGTCAAGTGACTTGCCCAGGGTCACATAGCTGGGAAGCGTCTGAGGCCGGATTTAAACTAGGACCCCCTGTCTCTAGGCCTGACTCTCAATCCACTGAGCTACCCAGCTGCCCCACCATTCTGGATTTTAAATGAGCATTATTTATTCTCCATTTCATGGTTGACGATTACATCAATCAGCATTCTAAAGTTTTTCATAGTTGTTTTCCTCTATCCTGTCATTGTGTTAATTGTTCCCAAGTTCTTTTCACTTTACTCCATATCTCATCATGGAAAATGTTGTTTCCTCTAAAGCTGTCCATTTCTTCATTTTTTAATGGCACAATAACATTCCATTACACTCATTGGATGATGTGGTTCACTATTGGTCTCTGCTTACCAACTTGTCTTGCCAATTTACCAGCCTTATCCTCAAGCCATTCTCTTCTCCTTCAACTCAAGTCTTTATCCTTCTCTTGGGAGCCTTCACCTCCTTCTGCTCCTCCTTCTCTTTCTCAGATCTTTTAGCTTTCAGACTTCTGTTAGTCAGTCAATAAAGGTTTATTAAGTGCCAACTCTGTGTCAAGTAATTTGCTGAATTCTGGGGTTATGACGAAAGGCAAACCACAGACCCTGATGTCAAGAAACGCCTTTGATTTCTGTTCCAGTCCTGCCAGATTTCTCCTTTCCAAATCAAACCTTTGTCATTTTCCAGAATTCCAAAGCACTCCAAATTGCCTTCACAGTTCTTTCCCTCTTTTCTCCTTCTTTCTCTTTCAGCCTTCTTGTTCCTCCTTTTTCACAGTCTTCTCTTATGGAAGAGAGGTGGATCGTAGAATAAATCTAATCTCCTCTTCTGTGTGACAACACTTCAAATACATAAAATCAATTACAAACCCTACTAAATCCTCTCTTTTCTGGGATGTAAACTCTATCATTCAATCAACCGATCATCAAATAACATGATTCCAAGACTGTTTGTTTGTCCTATTTGGCCTCTACGTGGCATTCTCCAAATCAGCAAGCTCTTTCTTAAAATGTGTTTTCTAGAATTGCCTAGAGTGCTTCAGATTGAGGCCAGCCCAGACAGAATACAGCAGGAATACTACTTTACAAGTTCCAAACGCCATGCCTTTTTCAATGCAGGCTAAGATCATTTCAGCTTTCCTGACAGCCCCGTTGAATCATCTTGCCCTTGTGACTCATTAAAACCCCTACATGATTTTCAGATGAGTTGCTGTCTAATAGTGGCCACGTGGTGCCAGTGAATGGGGTTATAGCTTGCATCTGTATGATACTTTAAGTTTGTTTACGAAGGACCTTCCTTGCTTGCAATCACACCATCAGAGAGTAGCACAAGAATTATCATTCCCATTTTACAGATAAAGAAATTGAGGTTAAGTTTAATGAGATACTATCTAATAATTAAGCTAATGACTTTGAACTTTTTTATGATAATTTTCTCTTTGCTTTGACTTGACCCTTACAAGAATGCCATGATATAAGAAAGGTAACAACAATGATTAGGCAACTACCGTGTGCCAGGTACTGTGCGAAGCACTCTCCAAGTATTATTTTATTCTTACAGCAATTCTGTAGAACAGGTGCTATTAGTATCTCCATCTTACAGTTGAGGAAACTGAGGCAAATAGAAATGACTTGCCTACGGACAGGCAGTCAGTAAGTATCTGAGGCTGAATTTGGACTCAGATCTTGTTGACTCCAAGGCCAACTCTCTGTTGACCACTCCACCTAGCTGCAGGTAGGAAGGACAACACGACTGAATGAAAAGCATGTCAAGACTTCAATACAGGTCAGACGGGGATTTTAACCTTGCCTCTGGCATTTAGTATATCTGGGATCTTGGGCAAAGAAAGCCCTTCAGTTCTCTGGGCTTCAATTTCATCATCTATAAAATGAAGATAAAAATATGTGCATCAGTTATCTCTCAGGGTTGTAGGGAGGATCAAATGAGATGATGTAGGCAAAGCCTTTTGCAAACCTGAAAAAGTGCATATAATTATCCCACTTATCCCACTAATAATAGTAACTGACATTTTATCTGGTACTAACTCTATGCCAGGCACTGTGGTAAGTGCTTTATAATTATTATTTATTTGATTATCTCCTTTTTTATCACTTTTTATTGTATTTTATTATCTCTGTTTTCCAGATGTGAAAACTGAGGTGAACAGAAGTTAAGTGACTTACACAGGGTCACACAAATAGCTGCTTTTATTATCTCCATTTTCCAGATGAGGAAATGGAGGCTAACAGGGGTTAAGTGACTTGTCCAGGGTCATCTAGCTAATGAATATCTATTACATAGATTTGGAAAATAAGAATTCTTTCCCCACTCTCTAAGGACACATTTTTTAAAAACCCTTATCTTCTGTCTTAGGATCGAAGAGTGGCAAGGGCTAGGCAGTTAGGGTTAAATGACTCACCTGAGGTCACACAACTAGGAAGTGTCTGAGGACAGATTTGAACCCAGATCTGGAGCTCTAACCACGGCACCACCTAGCTGCTCCTGAGGACACATTTTGACAGACTTCTTGATTACAATTTCACAACCTCTGAGTCATCTCTCCTTTACCTGACTTATTCAGCCAAATCTTATCATTCCTGCTGTTAGCCCTCTCAAATCTGTCTCCCTTTCTCTCCTCACTCAGCCTAGTTCTCACCTCGATTATTGCAGCATCCTCTTCATTGGTCTCTCTGTCTTCAGTCTCTCTTTACTCCAGTCACTCTCTTCCAGGCAGCTGCCAAAGTGACTTTCCTAAGGCTTAGGTCCGATGGGGCCACTCACCTACTGAAACCCCAGGGCTCCTCGCTGACTCTAGAATCAAATACGCCATCTTTTTCTTTTTTCTTTTTTTAAACCCTTAACTTCTGTGTATTGACTTATAGGTGGAAGAGTGGTAAGGGTGGGCAATGGGGGTCAAGTGACTTGCCCAGGGTCACACAGCTGGGAAGTATCTGAGGCCAGATTTGAACCTAGGACCTCCCGTCTCTAGGCCTGGCTCTGAATCCACTGAGCTACCCAGCTGCCCCCCAAATACGCCATCTTTATCTCATCTTCTGTTAATTTCTATTTTAATAGCCTAATGTCTATGAAATGGAAATATATCTGCTTTTTAAGTACATTAAAAAGGGGCAGCTATGTGGCACAGCAGATAGAGAGTCAAGACTGGAGACAGGAGATTCTGGGTTTAAATCTGGTCTCAGATAATTCCTAGTTGTATGACCCTGGGCAAGTCTGCTTAACTCTGATTGCCTAGCCCTTACTGCCCTTCTGTCTTAGAATTATTACTTTATTACTAAGACAGAAGGTAAGCATTAAGAAAAAAGTAGGGAGCAGCTGGGTAGCTCAGTGGATTGAGAGCCAGATCTAGAGACAGGAGGTCCTAGGTTCAAATCCGGAATCAGACACTTCCCAGCTGTGTGACCCTGGGCAAGTCATTTAACCCCCATTGCCTACCCTTACCATTCTTCTGCCTTGGAGCCAACACACAGTATTGAGTCCAAGATGGAAGGTAAGGGTTTAAAAAAATGTTTATCCCTGTTTAGGTTTTTATGATTGTTCACATTTATCTTTTTAGGTTTCTCTTTACTCCTATGTTTGAGCT
Organism: Gracilinanus agilis; assembly: GCF_016433145.1. NCBI lineage: Eukaryota > Metazoa > Chordata > Mammalia > Didelphimorphia > Didelphidae > Gracilinanus > Gracilinanus agilis. Next base: position 299,010,259 of record NC_058131.1, on the reverse strand, counting down.
TCAGAATTTCCCTGCAGCTATGGTCTTTTCATCAGAATATTGGCTCCAAGGCAGAAGGTAAGTGTTTAAAAAAAAGTACATAATGAAGGGCCTAGGAGTATATGCAGGTCATTTATAAATAAATAGACATATTTTGGGGTGCGTGCTTAAAAATGTTTTACTGATAGAGGTGTGCGAATAATAAAGTTTGGAGGCTGCCAGGCTATAAGATATCGTTTCTTGGAGTGGTTACAATTAAATAGACACTGGCATGGTACAAAGGACTTTTCCTTTTTGGTAGGGGACATCTGCATCAATGAGAGAAGGTACACAACTGAACATAACAAAGCTTTATTTAGGGGATACGGGTTTGGGAAGAGAAGCAGAGGGGAAAGGGTTAAGTGTTTATATTCTGCCTCCTATGTGCCAAGCACTTTTTAGAAATGTCATCTCATTTAATTCTCACCAAAACCCTGCAAGGTAAGTGCTAATTTTACTGTTGAGGAAACTGAGGCAGACAGAAGTTAAGTGATGCCCAGGGTTAGAGAGCTAATAAGTGTCTGAGGCTGGATTTGAACTTGGGTCTTTGTAATTCCAAACCCATCTGTCTATCCACTGTGCCACCCTGTTCTTATCGGTCAATGTACCTGAAGCCTTTTGCACGGGATTACAAGAAAACTCCATATTGAAAAGAAAACTGGATTATAAGTTAGAGAACCTGAGTTCAAATCCAGCTCTGCCCCTTACTCCCTGTGTGACCTTGGAAAAATCACAACCTTTGTGGCTTGCTTTCTTCTTCTCTAAAATGAGAATGTGCAACGATTCTGAATGGCCCTTCCATCTCTTACATCTGATAAGCCTATAAGAGCAGGAACAATATCATGGCAGCCATCTCCTTCCCATCCTTGGCTGGGGTCCTCTGGGAGCCAGCGTGTCAGCGATGCCTGGTAGCTAGCGGTCTTGCGCTGCGTGGGGCGGTGGGGGAAGACGGGGTCAGGCATCGGCCCTTCACACACATTTAAATGGGAAGCCGCCGGCTTCAGATCTTCTGTGTTCCTGGCCCGCTAGGGTCAGCCTCCTGTTTCCTAGGGAATCTCAATGTGACCATACTCGTTTTCTAATTCAACTGAAAAGTTTTTAATCTCTTTTCAAAGTGTAAAATATCTTCCGGCATCTTGAAAGGTGATTTTCTAAAACCAGATCAAATAGTTTTGACATTTGCTGTCGAGCCATTTAAAGACATACTACAGATGTGCTGCTGGCTTTGACTGGCTGATTTGCTGTAGATAAAGGGCGAACCTGCATCTATCATTATAAACATGAGGAGTCCAGCTTGTGTGAGCAGCGTCCCGGAGAGAGAAACATCTTCCTTAAATGTTAATCTGCCGCTTTGACTTTGGGGCCCACTCTCCCTTTCATGAAATCTAGAACCTGGCTCTCCATTGAATTTCTTGCACATATTTTAAAAATTGGTTGGAATTTGCTAAAATGCATCGAGGATGGCTGCCTTTGGATTTTCGTGTTTGGCCTAATAATCTCATGTAAGAAGAGCCTTCGCGGCATTTTCTGTGGCAAATTGTGCTGAAAGCCACGGTGTCGTGGCAAGACCTTTGGCTTTGCCATGCAAAGACTTGGGTTCAGAGCCAACGATGTGACCTTGGATAAGTTCCCTCAGTTTCCTCATCTGTAAGTTGTGCGAGTTGGACTAACGTTCTCTAAGATCTCTTCTGGCTTAAACCTCCAGAATCCCATCCTGGGCTTCCAAATGAGAAAATAGACCATTTGGAAAAATAGAGAGCTGGTATCTGCAGTGCCAGAATTGGGGAGCTGGGAGAGCTAATAACATATATAATAGGATACAATAATATATAATACATAATAATATATGATATACTATATACATATATGATATAGATATACTATACTCTATATGATATAATATATAATAGGATATGCTGATATAATATAATAATATATAACAGAACATAATATAATAGAGGCTATGCATGTTTTATAAATATAAGCTCCTTGATGGCATTAGCTTCCTTGCTTTTTATAGTTGTATCCTCAACACTTAGCACCCTGAGGGACAACTAACTGGTGAATAGAGTACTAGTCAGGAGGTTCTTGGGTTAAAATCTGGCCTCAGACACTTCTTATCTGTGTGACCCTGGGCAAGTCACTTAACCCTGATGGCCTAGCCCTTGCCACTTTTCTGCTCTAGAATTGATATTAAGACAGAAGGTAAGGATTTAAGGGGGAACCCCCCCCCAACACTTAGCACACTGCTAGGTACACAGTAAATGCTTAATACATTTCTTTTCATTCATTCATCTACTCATTCAAAACTGACATTTATGTAGGTTTGCAAAGTGTTTTATATGGATTATCTCACTCAAGTCACACAACAATGCAGTTGAGGTAGATTTTTTTGTTCTATTTTTGTTTCTGGACCTCATTTTTTTCCACTGATAAAGCTCCATAACTTGTCATCTTAAAGAGTGACCTGGACCAGTGAGAGGCTAAATGACTTTCT